>NW_006286587.1:8593045-8600814 GCF_000327345.1 Myotis davidii
TAAAAATCCATCTCAGCCTAATCCCATGGGGGAGCTCTGGAACATAATTTACATCTCAGAATAAGTTTTGCAGAAAGGCAAATAATATGGGATTCTTACTCCTACAATAGAAGGTCATTGGCTACAAGCTGCCATAAGTATAGAAACTTCTAGAAACTTCCAGTTCTCTGTGCATATGGGTATAGCAGCTCTAATAGCCTAAGGTGGACCTCTGAAAAAGAATGCAGAACCCAGTCATTACCATCAAAGCAGGCAAAAGCTGTGCGATAGGTGTACAGAACCTGCACAGAGCACCAGGTTAGCTACAGGTTATGATACTACCACAACTGTCATTCGAATGACATCTATTAGAATTAGAATTGTCATTAGAATGACAATGACTCAAGGACATTGAAATTCTTGAACTGAAAAGCATTAAAATCTCCAGACAAAAAGTTTTCTGTTAAGCAATGATAGCTACATATGCAGAGATTAAAGGCCTATAGAGTTATGGAACATTGGAACAAAAATGTGTAAGAAGCTTAGACATTAGTTACCTGATGACAATTTGTAGATGAAAAAACTGTGATCAAGGAAATCACCATGCCCACATAATTAGTGGCTATCCTGGTCAAGACGAACAATCCTTTAGAGTTTCTATGTGCTCTACTACTTTCATCTTAAACACAGAAATTAAAAATTCAAGATTCAGTAGTAGGCCAGTCAGTTCCTTTTTTATTTAACCATATTTCTGGTGGGATGTTAAGCTTATGGTGAGTTACTACTTTAGACACTAAACAGCACTTTTGTGACTGTTCAAAATTCCCACTTCCTAACCACAGATACACTAAAAAGTTTTACATTGTCAAGAGAAGGGCATTCAAATAGCATTAATCAATATAATGAGGGGGGGGGGAGATAGACATTTAAAATTTTACAGTGTATTTTTATGTTTAGCTTGTAATGCATTTATATTTTTTCCCAGAATAACATGTTTCTTGGAGCATATTTTTATTTGGACCTGATGGTGCAGATGGTGGAGGGGAAGTGTGAGTCTCTTGGGGTACTGAGAAAATGAGAAGTTTGGGGCTGTAATATAAAATGAGGAATAGAGACCTATATAGAAGGAAAAGAATAAAAAAGAGAAGCAAAAATAATATTAATAATGAGATCTGAATAATGAAAGAGAAAGATTCTTTAAAGGGTAGAGTGGATATCATATAATATCTATCATCTATCTATCTATCTATCATCTATCTATCTATCTATCTATCTATCTATCTATCTATCTATCTATCATCTATCATCTATCTATCATCTAAATCCAATCTTCCCCCCACAACCCACCACTTCTTTTGGAAAATTCAATGCTCTCCCCCAGAGAGGGTTGGCTATACTACCCAAGATAAGCAGAGTGGTGATAAAAATATAGAGAGAAAGATGGGTGGGAGTTGGTAGGGTGGCCAACTGTCCTATGACTAAGGGTTTTCTCAGGAAGTGGGATTTTCAGTGATGAAACCATGATAGTCCCAGAAAAACTGGGAATGATTGCTCACCTTGGAACTTCAGGTAATACACAACAAAATGATCCTGACTAATAAGGTAGGAGATTACTGTGATCGGTTTTGAAATGCAATTACCTAATGAGAAATTTGGTAGATATCTTTGCCTTAGTATCTCACTCTTACACCAGAATTAAAATTTTACAAGATGAAAAGAAGATGTGGCTAATAGTCTATTTAAAAAACAAGGCTTCATGGAGGTTCCCTATTTAGAAAAGGCCACACTAGTTATGTCATATTCTCATCTCTCTAGCTAAAATTTGCAGATTCATATCAGGAGCTATTTGTAAAATATCATAATGAATGATAAAGTAACAGCCTAAAATCGTTAGTCGCACATACATTAATTGCTGATGCATTGTATATCACCCAATTCTGAATTCAGATAGTAGCACTTCTCTAAAGCCTATGTCTTGGTTTTCATCCTCCAAAAAAGCAAAATCTGAGACAGGATATCAGTACAGGTAGTTTATTTGGAAGTGAGTCCAGGAAGCACAAGTAGGGACTGGGGGAAATGAGATGGGGAAGGGTGAAAATCCAACAGCTCTAAATTCTGTTTTCTGGATTAATGAGCAGAAGTCAGACCCTCTTTTACATTACAACACTCCTGTTACTTGAACAGTAGTTGCCATGGTTCCCAAAGGGCCTATGAAACCTCCCCAGTTTCTTCTATTAATTTTCCTAATGGAATTCCCTTGTACTTTCCTTTCTCCGGGCCTGTTCATCTAAATGAACTTCAGTTTATCTCTCAGTATTCTCTTAAAACATCATCATGAGTTGAACATAGAACTACAGGTGTGGAAGTTTGCACATTACTTGCAAGAGCCCTCACCTTTTCTCCCTACAACCTTCACACTTTGGAGACCACTCTCTGTATTGAATCTATAAGGTCTAAGCACACCATATCCTTTATCCCTTACAAATGTCAGTCACTTTAAGAATTCCAGGTCTCCTGGGTAATGCCATACTTCTCACATACCTCAACTTTTCTGATCCCATAGCTCATCCTTCCCAAATGCTCCACTGTGCCTCTAGGATTCATAGTCATAAGTAAAATCCTTCATAATCTCACCTTCTTTTGGTAACATTCCCTTCCCTTCTGACTCTGATGGAAACCTTGGTACCCTGCCTCCCTTTCAACTCAACTGGTGGTTGTCTTCTCTCTCATACTTGTTACCACTTTGTCTAAAGATGAGTGGGTGTCCTGTTTGCTTCTCATTGCCATCTCCAAGTCTCCCTAATTTCTCTCTTAACACTACCCTTCGACCTGACTTTCATGTCATCTTATTCCACCTGCCATCCTTTCTTTTCCTTATTGCAGTTATTTCTAGACTCCCCATTTCCCTGCCAATGTTCCTTGATATTTTAGCTTCAAGAAATTGTCAGGCTCTCTAGTGTTAATTCCTTGGCAGCTCAATTCATTAATCTCTCTTGCCATGCTCATGTCCTGCATCCTACCTCATTCACTTTGAGTTTTCATACTCTAGACATTGTCATTGCCAATAACTGCAGCACCCTTCACTATTTTAGTGTCAAACATCTTACATTACCACTCACATAACCTGCCTTCTCACTCCTTCTAGTAGACCATGTGCAAGAGTGTCCAGATCTACCAAGAATTCCAAGCAACAGATGCAATTTCCTCTCAGCCCCTCAAAAGCACATAGAATTCTCACTTTTCTCTTGTGAAAAGTGATGTAAATAGAACCATTTAAAATGGATGTGGAACTGCCATTCTAGAGGGGACTGACTTGCATGTCTTGTTCCTTGAACTTTTGGACTTGTTTGAACTGGGCCAGACCATTGTCTAATGAACAAATGTTTGTAAATCCAATAAGACTGTGGATAATCTGTTTACAAAGACTGATTATTATGGACTACTAGTGGTTCGGTGCACAAAATTCATGCATGGGGGCTGGGGACCTCAGCCCAGCCTGCATCCTTTCCAATCTGGGACCCCTTGGGGGATGTCCGACTACCACAGGGATTGGGCCTAGACCATCAGTCAGACATCCCTCTCACAATCTGGGACTGCTGGCTCCTAACTGCTCACCTGCCTGCTGGCCTGATTGCTCCCATCTGCCCCCCTTTGCTGGCCTGCTTGCCCCCAACTATCCCCCCTGCCAGCCTAATCATCCCCAACTACCCTCTCCTCCTGGCCTGATCGCCCCTAACCACCCCTGCCTGCTGGCCTGGTTGCTCCCATCTGCCCCCCTTTGCTGGCCTGCTTGCCCCCAACTGTCCCCCCTGCCAGCCTGATCACCCCCAACAACCCTCCCCTCCTGGCCTGATCGCCCCTAACCACCTCTGCCTCAGCCCCGCCTTTGTCCTGAAGGATGTCTGGAAGGTCTCCCAAACTAATTAGCATATTACCCTTTTATTAGCATAAAAATCTGAAGATAGAACCAGTAACCAATCATGAATAGCCATGTGTAATCTGCCTTATCAGCACTTATAAGAATTCTTTCTTTCTTTCATGTTATTAATCCTTTCCTTTTCTCATCAAAACCTCTTGCCTTCACCCTGTAATCAGGACACTATTTGAGATTCTGCCTGAATCTGTGATACCTGAATTGCAACAAGCATTTGCAATTTGGGTGTCACAGATTGTTTTCTGGATTAATGAGAGGCTAAAAATGGATACACATTTTTTGATCCCAAATAAATACCTGTTGCCTCGCATTTTAGCTTTTTAATTTTAGGTTAATCCTTCTTATACAACTTAAATTCCTTGGTATTTTTGTCTGCTTCATTATTTGCCCTTTCCATTAGAATGCAGGTTTTATGAGGGCAGGGTCTGTGTATTTGTTGCTATGTGGCCAGCACTTAGATCAATGCCTAGCACATAGTAGTAGCTTAATATGTACTTATTGAGTGAGATAATGGTTAAATAAATGCATGGGATGTAGGGCTTTTACTTCCCATCATAAGAACACTGTATAACCTTAAATGAAACCTACATGTGGATCAGCTTCTTGTTTATTTAAGCAATCACATCTCACTCTTATCTATACCATGCTTATAATCAACTACAATTCCCAGCTCTTTTTCAAATGAAATCCTGACAAGCCAGGAGTTCCCTATCGTGCATTCATAAGATTATTTTTAAATTTCCATACAGGCCCTTTGTAAACTTCGTCTTATTTTAGACTTACAGTCGAAATCTGCCAAGAGATAATTCTGGGTATTGATTTGATATATTTTACATTAACATTCTTTTCTAGCTTTGATACTCTTTTGACTTTATTTATGTTCATTATAATGTTTATTTACAGGACAAATTGAAGAATATCATGAGCTACCAAAAGATAAGCTGTGACAGATTGCATTTTCCAAAAACAGTTGCACTAATACATGTAGATGCTCTTCTTCTAATGTGAGGCTGACACTTCTCCATTGAGAGATTGGGTCTAAGTTCCCTTCCCTTGAACCTGGACAGGTCTTCAACTATCTCAATATGTACGTATGATGGAAGTAACTCTATGTGACTTCTAAAGCTAAATTAGAGATGGTGACACTGTTACTGCCTGGTTCTTTCTTTATTGAGACATGCATCTTGGGTCCACGAGCTGACATGTAAGAAGGCCACACTAAGGCCACCATTCTGGAGAATCCACATGAAAAACCACATGTAAATAGGCATTGAGGCTGAGGAGCCCCACATATTCAAGCCCGAGAGTACTTAAGTCTCTCCAGCCCTGTCATCAGGCAGGTGAGTGAAGAAGATTTGAAGATGAAGCTAGTTTCAAACACCAGAGTAATCTGTTACACAGTAATTGGTGACTACCACTTACTGCATTGTTGAGGGTACATGGTTAAAATCCAGTTGTGGGGAGCTGTTTGTTCCACCCACTCAAGTCTTTGATGTTACATATGAGAAGCACTCAAGGTAGGGATATGCTAACATCCTCTGTGGGAAGACTTAATAGCTTTACTTTAAATTTATGCGGAATAAGTAAATCTTTAAAACATAGGAAATACTTGAGATAAACTAGAATGCTGGTATAAGTGAACTGAGAAAGAGCAAAGTTGACTGGAAAGCAAGATTTGGGAAATTGGGACAAAAATAGAGATGAGCTCTGATTCACAGTTTTGCTTAGACTGGCCCTACTTGTCAGTTATTCGAGGGAAATTTGAGGAAACATTTGCTTTTGCACAGTGTCAAAATCTCTGCTGACATAACTTCATTTCCACCTTTATTCAATCTCTTCATGCCCCCAATATACTCCCCACCACTATCCCTTAGGTCTGATTTGCCAAAAAGAAGTGTAAATTCTAAGGCAGAATGTTACCTCTCAATACTTTTGCTCCAAATTTACTTTTTCACATTTGAATGAGAAAATAACAACAAACAAATCCAAACTCTTACATTTACTCCACTAATGTCTGATATATTATACCCTTTGAATCTTTAATACTGTATGGGATTTTAATTGATTTCTTCTTTTTATTTTGATTGTAGGCAACCTGAGTTTATTTAGAAATACAAACTTTATCTCAGGCTTTTTTATTTAAAAAGAGATTTTCTCCACTTCTGTGCTGCTTCTCATCTGGCTGTTTGAACACCAATATTTTAAAGTGATTTTGTTCATATTAATCATGTTCTTAGCTCGTATTACAATTTTTTTAAGTGTGTACTCTCCAAGAATAGAAAATTTGTTAATGTGTTCTTTGCCCAACACCTCTTTTTATGATAATCCTTTAAACCAATTTAATAACAATATCTAAATTTTTGCTTGTTGAGCATTTATTTAAGGAGTGGTGTATATAAAGTAAGGGAAATTAGCCACAATTGCATTTTAATTAACTTAATTAGACTATATTTAATAAGCTGTGAGAGGTTGACTTCTTAATCTTTTTTTTTCCCCTGTAGAAGCTGATCATGCAAAAAATGTACACAAGGATCAGTAGCCAAAAGAGAAGCAAAGAACAATGTGTTAATGTATGGCACTCAAGTGATGGACAGCTTAATTCCATATTCATATTATAGCTGAGCTGGTCTTTGCTCCAGGGCCAAAATGTGTTGTCACCCATCTCCTATTCTGAATCTAAGTAATATTGTTGGACATTTTAAGATATGTCTACAGTGAAGTGATTCTGATACCTCCTTTCCAGTTGGTCATATGAGCAAAGATGGTGCTTACCTTTAGAAAGCAGGCCTATGGCCTTCTCTGGGATGCTTATAGCATGGTGACAGTAAGCAGAGTGAGGTTCCTGTTGTAGAACAGGAAGTGAAAAATAATGGGTAGGACTTATGTCCTTTAAAGGTATAATCCCTATGCCTATAATATCTGCTCCAATAAAAATTTCATATTTTTATCCATCTGGTTCTTAACTCCTTCTTCTGTGAGAGTAATAAATAATAGGGCAGAGATAGACCAGAAACTTTTATAGGAATTCCCCTACATACTTTGTCACATCTGGTTATTTACTCCTCCTCTGTGAGAGTAATAAATACCTGAGTAGAGAAAGACCAGAAATTTTTGTACAAATTCCCCTGAATGAGGAGAAGGGGAATAAATTACCTTGGGTAGGGTCACTTAATTACCTTAGGAATGGGGCATAACATCTGTCTCAGTCAGTTCTGGCCTTATACCATTCTCACAGCCATAGTCTGAATGGTTTGAACAGCACACATTCATTTCTCATGGTGCGGCACAGTTGGGGTCTTGGTGAGGACCCCCTTCCCCTGGTTTCTTCACATGGCAGGAGGTGGTAGCATAGAAGGTTAGAAGGGGAAAGAGAGAGAGAGAGAGAGAGAGAGAGAGAGAGAGAGAGAGAGAAGGCTCTCTCATGTTTTTTAATACTTAACATATGGGTACTATTCCCACCATACTCTTGAGCTAACAACCTCCAAAGGGCCACACCTCTAATCACCATCACATTGGGGATTAGGATTTCAACATATGAATTTGGAGAGGAAATAAACATTCACTCTGCAACACAATTCTTCATCTGCCCCATCTTCCCCAGACTTACTTCCTCTTATCTAATTGGGTTTAACAACCAGGTCAATCAATAATTGAGCTCCATTGTGATGGACCCTTTAGGACAAGCATGTCAAATTCAAAGGCTAACATGGGCCAAATAAAAAAGGTTTAAGTTTATGTGGACTGCAAAAAACCCAAAAGCTTCAATTTTCTTTTTTTTCTTTGTTTTATTGATTAAGGTATTACATATGTGTCCTTATCCCCCCATTGCCCCCCTATCCCTCCACTCATGCCCTCA
>NW_006286587.1:8600874-8601298 GCF_000327345.1 Myotis davidii
TGTAACACAAATAAACCTACTTTTTTTGTTCTCTGAAAGCAAAATATTTCCTGTTGCACACACCAAACAAGTCAGTTCAAGACTAATGACATGGCAATTGGCTACTAAAATCTTCCCTGCTAGTATTAGTGGAGAGAAATGGTAGGCCTGCACTTAAGGGAAATGAACACAACACGATTATAGTAATCAGTCATTAGCGAACATTGTAGTTCATTATTAATAATTATGTATAACAAGATATTGTAAAAATTAAGTTATGAAATTTTTATTAAAATGATTCTTACATACTGTTATATTGGCTGGGCCACAAAATATCCGTTGTGGGCTGCATGCAGCCGAGGGCCGCGAGTTTGACATGCTTGCTTTAGGACAATTATAAAACCATAACTAGTCATCTCTTTTGTGAGTCTATAGGTCAACTGGG
>NW_006286587.1:8601675-8644868 GCF_000327345.1 Myotis davidii
AAAAAACTGGGCTGCTGTATTTAGAAGTCCCTACAATAGATCAATTTGGGCCATTAGCTTGAAATATTTGAGGCATTGAAGTACTCTATTAAGAGCTGACAAATTGATTAGGTCAAGCTCAACCAGTTTATTCTTTGGGAGAACTTTTAGCAGGACCATAATGGAGAAGGTGATATGTTGCCTTCACTTCACAGACTTGCTAAAAAGTTATCAGTTTGAGTGTCATCCCATGCACCAAAAGGTTGCCAGTTCAATTCCCAGTCAGGGTACATGCCCGAGTTTCAGGCTTGATCCCTGGTAGCGGGCATGCATAAGGCAGCTGACCGATCAGTGCTTCGCTCTGCCATTTGATGTTTCTCTCTACAAATTAATAAAAATATTAATAGAAGTTGCAATGAAGCCAAGCCTCAGATGTAGCTAGCTCTGCCTTACCTATAGACATTAGCAAGCCAACTTGAGAGTTCACATACTCTGCTCTGTGGGCTCAACAAAGGCTCCCTCTCTACTTTTAGGTGATTTAATAATTCCTTCCATAAAATATTCACCCAAAGGCAGCAGGTAGCAGCTAAACCATGCAAGGGACTTAGAGAACCAAGAATCCTCTTCATTATCTGCTGACTATTGAATCATTTAAGAGTCAAGTAGAGAGTATCATTCCTAATTGACAAGACTCCAGGATACCCTGAATTTTATACCCTGTGCATGCTGTGTGTCTACATGTCTGGGGCATATTTTTAGCCAACCCTAATATCCTGAACACCATTAATGTCACCAGTATAAACTCATCTCGGAAATCCATTGTGATCATTAACTAAACTACTAGACCCATTAAAGAAAACTCATTCAATTATGATAATTAGGAAAACCTTAGGTGTTGTTCTGAGATCCACATTGCTGCAGAACTTGCAGTAATCACCCTGAGAGTGTGGTCTTTGATGGAGTGCTAACAAGCCATTCTGGAGAGTGGATTGTTACTCCGGTAACCAAATGCCCAGTGGCCTAGATTTAAATGAAAATACACACATAAATTCTCTATTTCTACTAAAGTATCTTAAAGTAAATATTAGACCAAATAATTTAAAGTGAAAACTCACACTCTTGAATGTAATCCTCAATTACAATTATGACAAAGTCCACGTTTTTTCAAAGGCTGGTTTATTTTTTTTTCTTATTTAAAGTTTTACTAGGAATTTGTGGTTTTAAAACATCTGTGCTAAGAAATGTGGCAAATGTAATTCTGTTAATTACAAATTTCAAATTTTGTTGATGTTTAATACATGATCAATTTTTGTAATGATTTCAAAGAAACTTGGAAAAGAGGTGCACTTTTTGTTTATACATTAGATATTTCAGTACTTCCCTACAAATTTTACTTTTTATTATTTAAATTACTTATGAATTTATTTACCTTTTAATCTGCCTCTTGTGTTCTTTATTTATCAAAACCTGAAAAACTTTTTAAAAACTCTTCTTCATTAGTTGTAATTCTGTTAATATCACCCTAAATTTTTAATTTATACATTTGGTGAACTGTTATTTTATGCATACCATTTTATGACTGCTAAATTTACATAGTGAGTGTATATTTGAACAATAAAACATGACACTTTAATTCAAATCATTTTTCATTCAGCAAGAATGTAAACTTTTGGTGATTATTAATATTATTCAGAAAGGGTATAGGATTGATATCATTTAGAAGATTTGCATATTTAACACCTTATTTTTTCCCCTCCCCATGAATAGCGACTTGGCAGTGTATAAAAATCAAATTGCCAGTTCACCATCTTGTATTTTCTAGATGACGCACTCTGTTATCTCCTGGAACTTATTTTTCTTTCCTTTGAGGTAACTTATTTCTCACCTTGTTCTGTTGGATTTTTGATATCTGCATTCTACTCATAAATGCATCCAGTAGGTGTCTTGTGGGGTTCCATCTTATAGTTTTTGCCTGTTATTATTGGAATGAGTTAGCTTTTTAATCATCATGCTTGGGTACTTTTCTTAAACTCTCTTTTTCTTTTAAATGCAGTCTTTATTGTTTGTTCTGATGTTCCTGTGTTTTGTCTCAGTAGATATGCTTTTAAGTCTGAAGTTAGGTTTTTATTTTCTATTCCTTACATCTAATTTTCTATCATGTTGTTTTCATTTCTTCATATTATTTCTTTAAATTCTGAGAAAAATCTCTCAATTCTGTTTTTTTTGTAGTCTCTGCCCCATCACAAACTAAATCTTCATTGATGTTAGATCTGCTTTTTTACCTCTAGTGAGGATTTCAGTCAGGTTATTCAAACATCAGTGTATTTAAATCCTTCACTATCTCCTCACTCACCTTTTGTGTCTTGACCCGAAGGTCTACCCATCTTTATTTTTTATGGTTGTTATTGTCACTGCTTTCTGTTTTTCTTTTATAGAGATTGAGTCATGACTTTCTTTTTGAATAGGGATTCTAGCATTCATTCAACAATTATTTGCTGAGCAACTATTTCATGCTTAGTAGCATCTTTATTAGTCACAGACATTAAACAAAATAATTACACAAGTAGTTATACTGAGAAAAAACAATGGGCACTCCAAGAGCATGTAATAGGTGGTCTATTTAAATTGAAGGTAAGAAAAGGACTCCTTGATAAGGTAATATTTACTAAAACCTGAATAAGAAGAACTAAACTAGTGATGGAGAAGGTGGTTGAGAGCCTTCTCGGTAAAGTGCTCAGTCTGGGCACAGGGGGTGAAAAACTCTGCTTCCTTCTATGGAGCCCATCCTCTGATTTTTTTAAAGAAAAAAATCATCTTTCTCTTGATTTGCAGACTTTTATAAAGAGATCATGTGTTGGCATTTTCTGTTTAACTTTGGTAGAGGGGAGTTTTCCTTTGGACCCTGATCAGGGCATAGAGCCTATGGATTGGTCTAAGCATTCTATCAACTTTGGTGACGGTACTGTTCTCAGACCATTTCCGTGCTGGGAGCTGACCCTGCCTAGGAAAGTCCTAGGTCACCTTTTACGGGTCAGGTGACCTCCAGATTCTTGATTTATTCTAGGAAAAATTTCAGAACATGAATCCAGATGAGAACAAAGCAAGTTTTTTTTTTTTTTCAGATGAAGTTTTTATAGCCAAGAAAAAGAAAGAGTCCAGGGAGCAGGCACCGCTGAGAAAAAAACAAAAAGTATGGGTCCAAGTGAGTGCTGGGTCCACTCATGGCGGTCAGCTAGTTCTTGGGATTTTATGGGCTTCCAAGTGGGAAGGGGGTTATCTCTAAGCTTGTGGCGCCAAATTCTGACTCCATCTTCTGGTTGGGAGAAGGTCTTGTTCTTAAAATGGTCCATTCAAAAGTGTCACATGTTCATGCCCCTTGACCCCCTCCTAATTGCTTTGTCTATTTTCATTACAACAATGGTATAATGAGCTTTGGAGGTGTTCTCTGGCTAGTTTCACCTTTATCTTGGACTAGTCTGACTCTAATTCATTTTTGTTATCTTCCTCCCTAATGATGGTATCTACCACCTGCTCTTAGATATCTTTGGTTAGGAAGGATACTCTTGTGATTTATCTGCTGGCTGTCAATTGCTCAGTCTTTCTGGCCCTTTGTTCAGCCATTCATCTCAGTTTCCTTATTCCATTTGCCAGGGAATTTTCCTAATTTCTTACTAATGTTCTTCAGTGAAAACCCTTTCTCATGGCAAAATTGACCCATGAGCTAATGCTGATCTGTGTAGCTCCCAGGCCAACCATTGCTGTTGTGGGGTATATCCTCCAGCATGTCTTTGTTGGACTGGCCATATCTTCAACCTAAATTCCTCATGTGGCTCTCTCACTAAAGAACACCCAGGCACAAAAGGGGCTTTCAGTTTTGGTGTTGATGGAAGGAGGGTGTTAGATGCCAGGGCTCATCCTGCTGCTAGAAAGCATTTTCCTTGTCTTTTCTTCCAGCAAGTAGAGCTGCTTTGTCTAATGAAGCAAAGCATTAACTGCCCAATCTCAAGACTTGAGAGCGAGAGGACATTTGTTCCAAATTCTGGAACTAGGTCACTCAGCACCTTTTATTCTGGGCTTACGTGAGAGTTTTGTTTTGCTTTGGTGTTTTATATTTTGTGTTCTTATCTGTATTTTAGTGATATGCAAAAAGTCGTAACAAATGATACTTTAAATTAGGAGTCTTTGTATGTATTTTTATTTTGTAGACTTTGTGAAACTAGTTGATTGAAAACCAGAAATTTTTTGTGTTTTTTTTTTTTGAGTTAAATCACCTTAGCAGGAAGGAAAAGCATGGATGAAGGCTATGTCAGCAGTTTTATTAACTAGTACTTTCATTGTTTGCTATGGACCTGTGGGGATTTGGGTCATTTGAGATGGGAATGAGAAGAGAGAACATTGATCTGTGTTTGAGGAGTCCCAGCCCTGATGTTAAATGTGACCTTCCTGGGATCACCTTCCCTCTTTGCAAAAGGAGGGACTCTGAAAAGTCAATGTTTTTTGTTTGTTTGTTGTTTGTTTGTTTGTTTTATCTGCTCCTGCACCAGAGAACTTGTAAGAAATGCAGAATTTCAGACCCCAATCCAGAGACGTTGAATCTGAATGTTAACAAAATACCAGATGATATCTATACTTGTTCAAGTTCGAAAAGCACTGATCCAGGTGTGACGGTGGTGCTGTAGGAATCCTCTGGGGGATGTGGGAGAGGGAAAGCAAAGGCCATTCGAAGAGGTATTCTCTTCACTGTGCTCCCCTTGACCTGCCTTAAACAGGAAAACCTGTTTGATGTTGTTGTTGTTTGCTGTTTTAAAAATTAATCAGCAGTGCCCAGATCTTTCTTTTGGGGAAAGATAGGTCCTTCTGCAAATAAGAAAATTGTTTGACTAGATGATCATCAACATTTTCTCAGTTTAGGAGTTTCACAAATACATTTTCTCTCAAAAACAAGAGAAAGGCAAATTTATTATAGCTTTAGAGGAAAACAGTATAATATGAAGCTTACAAACTTGATTTCTTGAAGCCCCTGTGGAACTAGCTTGAGATAGGATGGTCAAAAGTCTAGGAGCTGACCATGAAAATCCATATTGGTACCAGCAAGGACACTGCCTGCATGTCCACAGCCTCTCCCCCGATCCCTCTGTTCTACTTTTCCTCTCCCTGATGAAAACCTCTGTCTGCACTGAGATCTTAAGATGGGTTTTAGCGGTCTGGAAAAAGTCCCCCAGCTTCTCGAAATGCTGACACTCAAATCATTTCTTTTCTTTTTCATCAGCACCTGTCTCACAAGTTTGTCTCTCCTTGCAGCAGGCAGCAGAATCTGGGTTCAGTAACAGGCACTCACAGAGCTCAGGGGAGGGGCAAGACCCTTCCCCCAATATTTCTAATCTCAGAGCCAAGTTTTAGAAAATGTTAAATTTTGGCATAAGGCATATACTTGTTAAATGATCAATTATTTTGCAATGGCAAGATGCATTTGTTCTCATTTGGCAAGTGTGTGACTAATTCTTATTTGGCAAAAAAAAAAACAAAAAAACAAATATTCACTTATCACCTTTCCTTCTTTTCAGCTTCTGCCATAGTAATGCTGCATAACAACCACTCCAAACTTTAGTGTCTTAAAGCATTATTGCTTTTAATTTTTTACATATTGGTGGGTTGACTGGGAGACCTGCCAATCTTGGCTGGGCTTGCTCATTTTCTGACATGTGCCAGGAGGTTCACTGGAGCTGGCTGGTGTGAGTAGCCTCTTCTGAGATGACTCAGGTCTCCACCCTGGGCCTTTCACACCTCTTTACTGGGCTAGCCTGAGTGGGCCTCCTATCACAGGAAATAGCAAAGAATCATAAGAGGAAACAGAAATGTGCAAGTGTTTCCATGCTTTTGCTTTCTTTATATTGACTAATTTTCTATTGGCCTACATAAGTCACATGGCTAAATCCAGAGCTAGAATGGGAGGGGCTAGAAAGCTACCAGATAGAAAGTATGGATGCAAGGCGGACATTAATTAAATAAATTACATATCATGGTCTTAAAAAAAAAAGAGTCCTTGATTCTGAAACAGGGATACCTTGGAGAGATAGCTCTCAATGAATTACAAGAAAGTCTAAGCACAAAGTGCATAAATTGATGCCTTTTTAATATGCTGGCTATATTAAAACAATTTAGGTAAAAGCATATTCATTTCAGAGAAGAAGGAGAGGGAGAGAAAAAGAAACATCAATGATGAGAGAGAATCATTGATTGGCTGCCTCCTGCACACCCTCGACTGGGGATTGAGCCAGCAACCTGGGCATGTGCCCTGACTGGGAATTGAACTGTGACCTCCTGGTTCATAGGTTGACCCTCAACCACTGAGCCATGCCAGCCAGTCCACATGGCATTGTTATATTTCTAGTTTGGGAAACACCATGCCCTTTTTCTCATATTAATTCATGAAGGAAAAGCTAAATATATTATTGAGCATTTGATTTATGGCCAATTCAACTTTACTGAGAACCAGTGTGGCACTTATGTGTGACCATTTATTTCTTCCAAGTCCTTTGTCCATGTCCATGGTTTACTTAGGACATCCTGCTGTGGTCTGCCTTTAAAGTGCTTTTATGTCAGCATTTGAGAAAGCCAAGCAAGTGGCTAACAATTACTGCAAGATGCATTTGTCTCCTGAATCTTAGTCAGAAATAAATTGCATAATGGAACCGTCTCTTTATCCCAGAGAAAGCTTTCCTGGAGATGACCAAACGTGGGAGAAAAGAATCAGACCGAAACTCGTGATCTGCCCTAAGTATGTTGGTAGTAGCCCAAATTAATTTGAGCCTTGTTTTCCCCCTCTTGGAGCCAGGAGCATAGTGGGTGGGAAGGTTAATGCAGTGCAGTCTTATCTCCTCTGGGCAATTCTGCAGACTTGGAATAGATTTGCCTCCCCCTCTCTAGGAAGGAAATGTGCTTTGCCATAGTGATAAGGAGAATGGTAAAGAGGTCAATCCAGGGAGATTAGAATGCAGAGCCGAGTCTCCCTGTGCTGCAGAGGGTTATTATGAATCTAGGAAGTGAGAGGCTGCAGTTAATTTTAGTTCTGAGTAACCCACTCTCCAAGGGGTTCTTTCAAGAGATGCAAACAACCCAACAGAACCTTGTTAAAAAGACTTCATTGTGTGCATCCAGGGAGAGGCTCACAAGTGATTTTTACACAGGAGACAACTCAGCCCCGATTCAGCCAAAAAGAAAATCAGATTTCTATAGTTTTCAAGAATCTACTGTAGGGGAGGAAAAAGTTTTCCTTAACCTCCTTAGGGTCCCTAGCTAGGTCTGAAAATTAAACTGACAAAGACAGGTTAGCAGGAGAAAAACACAAAGGTTTATTAAATTTAAGTTTTAAGTGGCATGAGAGCCTTCAGTAGGAAGTAAAAATCTGAAGAAACAGTTAAATCTGAGTAACTTTATGCTAAATTTTATGAAGAGTGGATAAATGTGTAGAAACATGATAGGTAAAGGAGTATGATATGAGTGTAATAAACTCAGGGAGACGTAGCAATGCCTGTTTGTTCTGATTCTTCTCAGCATGACTTTGTCTTCAGAGATAAGGATGCTCTTTCCTCAGGTGTAGAGAGGGCACTTGTTTTTTTAAAAAATATATATATTTTATTGATGTTTTTTTTTACAGAGAGGAAGAGAGAGGGACAGAGCGTCAGAAACATTGATGAGAGAGAAACATTGATCAGCCGCCTCCTGCACACCCCCTACTGGGGATGTGCCCGCAACCAAGGTACATGCCCTTGACCAGAATCGAACCTGGGACCTTTCAGTCCTCAGGCCGATGCTCTATCCACTGAGCCAAACCAGTTAGGGCAAGGGCACCTGTTTTAGAAAAAAGGGTAGGGGTGATACCATTATAATTAGCTAGTTAATAATAAGAAAGGAGCAAAGGGAAGGCCAGACATTATATGCATGTCATTTGGGCAGCTTCACCAGGAAGCTGCAATTTCACACTCCCCAGGCAACCACTAACCCATTTCCCACAGATCACTGAGGGGAGGGGTCCAACAAAGAGGAGATAGATGTGTACACAGTGAAGTTTGGGTGACTAGGGAAGGTATTTGTCAGTCAAATCTGGGAACAGAAATCATTGGCCAGGGCCACTACAAGCCCATGAAAATTTGAGGCTGTATAACCCCTCAAATAAAGGAGTTTGCTCTCTTGTGACTCTTGGCTGTCCTGGTTCCTTTGACTGTGCTCCTGTGTCTATTCCCTCCATAGCCACATGGTGCATGGCCATGTGGATCCCGCACATAATGGATTGATGGACTGCAGCAGGAAAGCTAGCCTGATGCTGGATTGGACTATGCCCTAACATGGAGTGAAAACTCTGGACTCTGGCTTTGATTTTAGCCCTATTGAAGGCAAAATGGGACTCCTTCCTTGGGAAGGAAGATATATGGGACCTTGGAAACTCAAGGGTGTAATTCCACAGAAATAAAGCTTTCTACAATACCTCACCCTCCCATGGGAGCCTCTGGAAATTTTTATTCTAGCAGCACCTCAAGAACCCCACTTTCAGCAATAACAGGGGGAGCCATGGTGACCTTTCTGTTTCTGCTATTTCCTCAAGTTCCTTCAGCTTAAAATATTCAGTATGCCAAGGTGCTATATTTGGGGGTAGCAGGTCCTAAACGCCATCACTAGCATACTAATCTTCTATGAATTTGCTGCTAAATTAGAAGAATTTTTCTCCCTGACTTGGTTAAGAAAGAGAGAGAGAGAGAGAGAGAGAGAGAGAGAGAGAGAGAGAGAGAGAGAGAATTGGTAACAACTCTCTCCTAACCATTAACTCAATTGTGTTTGTGGGTGGCAAAGCAGAAATTTCACAGGCCTTGGATGCTAATGAGGTGCCAAGAAGTGCTGACAGGAGCAATGCATAGTGAGAAAAGTTCCCATCTAATTTCTCCACAAACTTTCCTTAAAAAAAAAGCCTTACCATTCCATATGCATAAGAAATAAGAAGGAGTAAACTCTTGGATAGAACCTGAATAATAGCCCCTGTCTCTTGCTCTCTTCTTTGTATTCCCTGATCTCTTTTTTATTTTCCCTCCATAGCTCATAATGCTGTTTCATCCTATTTAAAACCTAACCTCCCCAGCTCCCACTTCCAAACTCTCTACATAAAATTGGCTCTGCTATCTCTGGCATAACCCCAAGAAAATAAAAATAATAAAAAGAAACTTGTGCCCTAGCTAGTTTGTCTCAGTGGATAGAGTGTAGGCCTGTGAACAGAAGGGTCCCAGTTCAATTCCGGTCAAGGGGACATGCTCAGGTTGCAGGCTCGATTCCCATTCCGGGGTGTGCAGGAGGCACCCAATCGATGGTTCCCTCTCATCATTGATGTTTCTATTTCTCTCTCCCTTCCTATCTGAAATCAATAAAAATATATTTAAAAGAAAAGAAAGAAAGTTGTGTTTAACCTCAGTATCATGATATTCCAAAGTCAGCTTAGGTTCAGATTTTTCACAGAATTATGGTGTTAAGGAACAAAATTCCACTGAGTAAATTTAAAGATCTAATTGGCTTTATGAAGTGGTAAATGAATGGGGCAGCATCACATCTAGCAACTAGGAGGGGGTTTTTAGGGGTTGTCCAAAAGGGAAGGTATTATAGGTATTATTACACTATTAGCAACAGTAAAGAAAGGATCATTTTTTAGGCCAGGAAGAGAATGTCAAGAGTTTTATCATGCAAATTGCTTCTTCTTCCTATGGTGGGGGCAGGGGTGAGAGGTGGTGGAGAGTGGAGGATGGAGAAGGCTTATCTGACAACTACCTCATTGGTGTTAACCTGAAAATCCCAGACTGGTTGATTAAGATTACATATAGGGTGAAGGTAGAAACTGTAGGGCTTTAGCACAAGTGACACCATTTTAAGCCTTTTTTTTTCCCTTTAACAATGAAAACCATGATGATGTTATTGGATAGGCTGATACATATTTTCGATTATTGGGACTCCAGGAAAGCTCATCATTTTCTTTCCTACCCAGTCTTCCTGCACAGCCTGCCCCATGTCCCAGACTGTGGATGAGAAGTAATTCTAGAACAATTGAAATAAAATGTAACCTACATTTGTAATTTTACATTTTCCAATAGACACTTCAAATAATTTTTTTTTAAGTGTGTAGTGGGTGTCTACTCAAAAAAAAGTATGTTAGAATCTTGACCTTTTATATCTCAGAATGTGAACTTATTTGGAAATTGAGTATTTAAAGAGGATATCAAGTTAAAGTGAGGTCATTGGAGTGGGCTCTAATCCAGTCTGACTGTTGTCCTTATTCAAAGGAGGAATTTGGACACAGAGACAGATGTGCCTAGAAGGATGATGATGTTAGGACATCAGGGAGAAGACAGCCCTCTGCAAGCCAAGGAGAGAGGCCAGGGCAGATCTTTCCTTCACAGCCTCTGAAGGAACCAATTCTGCTGACACCTTGATCTTGGACTTCTAGCTTTTAGAACTGTTGTACAATAAGTCTTTATTGTTTAAACCACTCAGTTTGTGGTACTTTGGCAGCTCTGGCAAACTAACACAGAGTGAAATTAATTTTTTAAATATATTTTATTCAACCCCCATATATATAAAAAAATTATCATTCTACATGTAACCCATGTACAAATAGTTTTTATTCTTCCAAATCCAATATGTATTGGACACTTACAGCACATCTCAATTTGGACTCACCACATTTTAAGAGCTCAGTAATCATGATTAGGTTGTGGGTCCCATAATGAACATCATGGATCTAAGGCAGCGGTTCTCGACCTGTGGGTCACGACCCCTGAAAATACATCCTGCATATCAGATATTTACATTACGATTCATAACAGTAGCAAAATTACAGTTATGAAGTAGCAACGAAAATAATTTTATGGTTGGGGGTCACCACAACATGAGGAGCTGTATTAAAGGGTCACGACATTAGGAAGGTTGAGAACCACTGGAAGGAGAGCTGAATCCTGGGATGTAACTCCCTCTTCCAAGTTTTCATTCCTAGAAACTGTACTGTTGGAAGGCAAATAGGATTTGGAGACTTAAACTTCATGTCTGAAGATGGAAAATTAAAAATTCTTCCTTTTTTTTTTTCATTAGTGTGGTTCTGCTTATAAAGGGTGCATGTATTTTAAAAGCCAGACAGTGGGGTGCATTTCCTAATTGGGCAAATTGGGCATGTCAATGTCATTACTTTAATCATATAAATGCAAACTTTATAAGTGACTTACCATAGAAACTGAGAAAAAGACCTCATGTCCTTCCAACTAAAAATATGAGTCTCCATATAAATATGCACAACCATATGACAAATGGCTTCTGAGACACGGGGCTACATTTTATTTCTTTTAAGGAAGCCAATATGGTGAATCTTGAGCACTATTTGAAAGTCTGAATTTCTCATCTGTATGCCTGCCTCTAGCCTGCCGGTCGGTATCTTCCTTGTTGGGTAGGCCATCACCTCTTACTTTTCAATTTGTTGAATGATGCTGGAGAAAAGGGGCAGAGGGAGAAGACATTTCTTATATTTATCATCTGTTTTTGTAACCAGACAACCAAGGGGTCTGGGCTGCCTGTCACTACTAGAGCCAATTAAGCAGAGTCAAGGTTGAATCATATATGAGCATTTATTCCAACCATGCTGGCAGTATGGGAGGGCAGCAGGTTAGCCACAAAAGTCTACTCTGCACCCCGCCATAAGCCAGCTGTTTGTATTGGGTAGAAGGATAAAGATTACATGGGAAAGTAGGAATTACAGGCATGGGAAAGTAGGCACGGGATAATCATTACAGGTTACAAGTTATGGGGACTGGAGAGGCGGTCACAGAGGGCAGGTGCCTCTGGGCGCCCTGGGACCATATTTCAGGTAATAGGGGCTGAGGGTTGTAAAGAGCAGGTGCCCTTGGGACTAGATTGTTTCAGCCAAGAGGTTGTAAATCTTTCCATAATGATAGGCAGTTTCTGGGACAGGAGGATGGACTGCATTCCAATGTTAGCTCCCATGTCCTAGGTCAGTGATGGCGAACCTTTTGAGCTCAGCATGTCAGCATTTTGAAAAACCCTAATTTAACTCTGGTGCCATGTCACATATAGAAATTTTTTGATATTTGCAACCATAGTAAAACAAAGATTTATATTTTTGATATTTATTTTATATATTTAAATGCCATTTAACAAAGAAAAATCAACCAAAAAAAATGAGTTCGCGTGTCACCTCTGACACGCGTGTCATAGGTTTGCCATCACTGCCCTAGGGCATACAACTCCCAGCCAGGTTAGAATGTGCTTTCTCTAATTAGAACAGAACCGTCATGGTTAACAGAGCATGTTTAATATTTCTTATAATTATAGTCAGTTTCCAATATTCTATTTCTGCTCCTAACACTTTCTTCCTATATCTTAAAAACAACCACAGATAAATTAATATGGCTGATTTTGTGGAATACTGTCTCCAAGAAAAATATATACTAGATGGTGTCAAAGTAAGAAAGGTCCAAACCTGTGGAGAATTTTTATGAGTTTATTTGAGCTAAACTTAAAACAATTGTCTCAACAGATTGAGAAAATGCTCTGTACAATGGCAGTTTTGCAGCTTATTTTACACAATAGAATCAAAGGGGGTGGAGAAAGGTGGATAGCATGGAACCTGTTGGTGATAGATTAAGGGGACAGGAGAAAGCAAACCAGGGAAATCTCTGGGATGCAATAAAAAGTAAAACAGAGAGACACATACTTCTTCTACATTGATGGGTACAGGATAGTTAATCATTAATATTTATAGTACATAGAGATGGTATTCTGGAAACAAGATAGCAACGAGGGGTTTATGGTCTCCTGTTCTGTTGGGGAGGTGGTATCTTGAGAGGTCTGAAAAAGGTATGTAATCTTAGTTGCAAAAAGACAATGGACAGGCTCACTTAAGTTAAAAATTGACCTTTGTCAAGGAAGCTACAGGCCTAAGACATGGTTACTACCCATTACCACTTTTAGTTAGCAATTTTTATGCTTAGACTATTCTACATGATTACTTTTAGTCTTTGAGTTTGTAGAGCTGGTCATGCTGACCCTGAGGTTGTCAGGTTTAGTATATGATCCCCCCCCCTTTTTTTTTTGTCTACAATGGGATGTGATACTGAGATTTATAGTAAGAAATACATATTTGACTTTCATTCCATTCCTGGCACACAGAGCTCCTAAAACTCTTAGAATTTCCTAAGTGATAAGAGCAATACAAGGTATCTTTTGTTATGTTAATGAGATGACTTTTGTATCCCACCTGAGGATGGGGTTTGCTTGCCAGAACTAACTAGGTGATTAGGGAACTTTTAATCCCACCCTTTACCTTTGACCTCTAGAGAGGGGTTATGATCTAGACCAGTGATGGCGAACCTATGACACGCGTACTCATTTTTTTTTTGATTGATTTTCCTTTGTTAAATGGCATTTAACCTTGACTGCACATTAGAATCACCTGGGAGTCTTTTTAAAATCCTGATTTCTGGGCCTCATCATCCGGAAATTCTGTTTCTTTGTTATGGGGTGGGGTCACAACATTAGTAATAAAGAAACAGAATTTCCAGAGGATGAGGCCCAGAAATCAGTATTTTAAAAAGATTCCCAGGTGATTCTAATGTGCAGCCATGGTTGCGAACCACTGCCCTGGAGGTTGAATCAATCACCAAAGGCTAATGTTTAATCAGCTCTGTCTGTGTAATGAGACCTCCATAAAAAGCCAAAAGCGAGGGCTTCAAAGAGCTTCCAGCTAGGAGAACCAGAATTCTCCCATGTGCCACAGTGTCAAATCCCAAATTCCAAAAAGACCTTGTTTAGGACCTTGTTGATGTAAAAAGTTCCAAACCTATAGAGGATTTTTATGGCTTATTTGAACCAAATTGATGACAATTGCCAGGAAGCAAAATCTCAATGGATTGTGAAAATGTTCTGGAAAATGGCGGTTTTACCACTTATTTTATACATCAGAATCAAAGAGGAAGACATAAGGGAGGTACATAAAATCCATTGGTGACAGATTAGGAAGGCAGGAGAAAGCAAAGCAGGGAAATCTCTAAGACTGGATGAAAAGTAAAATGGATGGGCACAGACTTCTTTCACATTGGTAGGTACAGGTTAGTTAACAATTAAATTTACAGCAGAGAGAGATGGTTTGTGGGAGAACAAGAGAGCAGTGAAGTGAAGGGGTGTGTGATTTACTGCTCCAATGGGAGATTGTGCCCCCAGGGGTCTGGAAAACAAGGCGATTACTCTTATAGTCCAAAGGTATGTTTTTGTAGATATAAAAAGACAATAGACACATTCAGTGAAGCACAGGTGACAAACTGAACTTACTAGTACGATTGGACTCTGAGGTGTGTGCGTGGGGGAGGGGGGCAGTCTTGTGGGACTGAGTCCTTAACTTGTGGAATATGGTGTTCTCTCCAGGTAGATAGTGTCAGAATTGAATTGAATTGTAGGATGCCAAGCTGGTATCCAAAAACTGCTTGGTGGTATGGGGAACAATACCACCATGCCAAACACACACATTGAAGATTGACCTTTGTCCTAGAAGACACTGGCCTAGGACATGACTACTTGTCATGACTCATTTTAGTTAGAAACTTTTAATTCCAGACCATCCTATGTGGTCACTTTAGGTCTCTGAGTGTATAAGGCCCACCATGCAGGCCTCCCCTAAAGCTTGTCAGGTTTAGTATATGGCCCCTTTTTTGTTCACAGGACCTTGCCCTAAGAATCTCTTCATCTGGCTATTAATTCATATCTTTTAATATCCTTTGTAATAAACTATTAATCTTGTGAGTAAATGGATTTTCTAAGTTCCATTTGAGCTGCTCTAGCAAATTAACTAAACCCAAGGTGAGGGTTATTGGAGTCTTTGATTTACAGCCAGTTGGTCAGAAGCACAGGTGTCAAACTGGACTTACTAGTATGATTGGACTCTGAGGTGTGTGTGTAGGGGGCAGTCTTGTGGGACTGAGTCCTTAACCTGTGGAATCTTGTGTTCTCTCCAGGTTGATAGTGTCAGAATTGAATTGAATTGTAGGATGCCAAGCTGGTATCCAAAAACTGCTTGGTGGTATGGGGAACAATACCAACATGCCAAACACACACATTAGAATTGGGTACAAAAGCCTTATGAGACAACGGGCAAAACTGATAAATAGCCATGTTTTCCAAGTT
Source organism: Myotis davidii (assembly GCF_000327345.1). Classification (NCBI taxonomy): domain Eukaryota; kingdom Metazoa; phylum Chordata; class Mammalia; order Chiroptera; family Vespertilionidae; genus Myotis; species Myotis davidii. The sequence continues at coordinate 8,616,871 of NW_006286587.1, forward strand.
GTGGTCTACAAGAGGAGAAAAAGTTGAGTTCCATGTGCTTGTGTGAGGAATATGAGAATTACTAGAGGCCTGGTGCACAAATTCTTGCACAGGTGGGTTCCAGCCAGCCCGCCCTAATTGGGGCTGATTTGGGCCATGTCAACTGGGAGGAGGGGTCATGGGAGGTTGGCCAGTCAGCCCCACCCCTGATCAGAGTTGGTGGGGTGGCCGATTGGGGCTGCAGTGTGTGTCAAAGCAACTGGTCATTCTGGTGTTCCAGTCACTTTGCTTTTATAGACTGTATATCGATAAGATTTTGTTGAGGAAGAAACTGAGATCAGCACTGGCCTGACTCCTGGAGGGCTATAGGTGTTAGTCCTGCATCTGCTTTTCCACAGGCCTCCATTCATGCTCCTTTTTATTTCTTATTCTGTGATCTCTAGTGTGGTCTCACAAATTCCCATGGCTTCATATGTTATTCATAATTCACCTGAAAATTCCTAAACCTTTTTCTGGTCTGGATCAGGCTAGCACCCTCTATCTTGGTGTATACTGGACTCCTCACTCTAAGTCTCCAGCAGGACAAACTCCATAGAGCAATAGCCCAGCTTTCTTTCCTTCTGGCTTCCCTGTTTTATTGTTACTTATTAATTATTATTATTTTTATTGATTTTAGAGAGAAGACAGTAGAGGGAGAGAGAGATAGAAACATCAATGATGACAGAGAATCGTTGATCGGCTGTCTCTTGCGCCACCCCCTATTGTGGATTGAGCCCACAACTCAGGCATGTGTCCTGATGGGGAATCAAACCATGCCTTCCTGGTTCGTAGGTATATGCTCAACCACGAGCCACACTGGCCAGGCTTTGGCTTCCCTTTTTTGCTGGAAAGCCAGTAATTATTAGTGACTCCTTTCTTTTCTTTATTTCCCACCTTCAGCCAGCTTCTAGTCCTGTGGATGCTATTGCTGGAGTCACTAGCACCTCCCCCAACCTCGGCCCAGACTGCTGGCATTTTTCACCTGGATCACACACCAGCTTCCTCATAGACCTCCAGTCATTGTTTCTCCTTTCAATTTGTTCTCCAAGCTTCAGTCAAAAGGATTTCCCAAAGAGGCAGATGCGATTAAGTAGCTTCCTGTTCCCATCCTTCAATAGTGTCTGAGATTAAACCTATGTTGCTTCTTGATCTGGCCTCTGACTAATCCTCTGGTGGCCCTATCACTTGCCTCTTCTTGTCTGGTGCTCTATCAGTGAATCTTAAAGTGAGGTGCTGGTTGAGCAGCATCAGCATCACCTAGAAACTTGTTAGAAATACAAATTCCAAAGCCTACACAGGACCTACTGAATCAGAAACTTTGGCCCAGGATCCTATGTTTAATGAGCTTCCAGGGGATTGTGATGCAGCTCAAGTTTAAGAACTGCATTCAATATTAAGACTGACTAGAAAGCATGCTCAGTTACTCAAACAAACAAAATAAAACAAAACAAAAACAAATCAGAACTAACCCCTGGGAGACATTATTCTAAAGGATTATTGCAAGGGGTAGGAAAGGGCTATTACAATAGAGAGAGTGATGTCTCCACAGATCAGCAAGCATCTCAAGGGTTAAGCAAAAAGGATTTTTCTTTTAAAAGGAAGAGTGAACAAGCTAGAAAGAACCTGAAGTGAGAAAATGAGATGAAGGAGCATGATATGAAAGGACAGTAGAATGCTTCACCTTGAAGCCATCTATTATCTGGGGGGAAGCGGGAGACGGGCAGGGAGGAGCTATGAAGGAGAGGGTATAGTCCAGGTTAAAGGTGGGTCGAAATTCTGGGCCCCAGGAAAAGGAGAGAATACTAATCACAGTTTAGTTATTAGCATTTGGTTCTAGATGATCAGAGGGGATAAATAGTTTAGCCGGTCATGAGGCAAAGAATGGGAATTTGGAGGATCTGTGTCTGGCCTACCCTAGGTAACCAAGGAGGATACCATGGGTCCTATGGAGAAGGGTGGCTCTTTGCAGTATCAGCGGTTCTCCACCTGTGGGTCGCAACCCCTTTGGCGGTCAAATGACCCTTTCACAGGGGCAACCTAAGACCATCCTGCATGTCAGATATTTGCATTATGATTCATAACAGTAGCAACATTACAGTTATGAAGTAGCAACGAAAATAATTTTATGGTTGGGTCACATAATGAGAAACTGTGTTTAAAGGGCCAGAAGGTTGAGAACCACTGCTGAGTAGGTGGTTCTGAAAGACAAAGTGTGTGTGTGGGTGTGGGTGTGGGGGTGGGGGGAGGATTGGTTTCCTGTTTTCTTGGAGCACAGGCCATGGTAAAATCCTCCTGTGTCTACTCTGAACTCTAGCCCTTCACACTTGTACTCTTCCTGCTGGGAGCACTTGTGCCCAGTTCTGCTCATCCACCCTTGTAAGTTCACCTGGTCCTGGTGGCATCTTAACTGAATCTTCTCTTCTATGCCAGCCTCCACAGATGTCATCTCCACTCTAAATCTCAGTCCTGACACAGTGCCCGGCACCCAGCTGGAGTTAATATATACTTAACAACCGAAAAAAAGTAGAGACGTTTCTTGGAAGATATATAAACTTAAGAAACTCTCAGTGCATTGATAATAAACCCTCAAGAACTTTCCTTCTCTGTCTGTAGTGAGGAAGCAGTCAGAAGTTTCCCATCCCCCAACTTCCCTGTCCCTGAGCTCCTCAACACTGCTCCTAAAACAGCTTCCATTTTATCAACCCCACAGGAGTTCCCTTTATCCAAGCTCAGCTGCTTGGTGGATTTTTAAAACATTTTCTATTGCGTTCTTCAGGGTGGGGATAGAGGTGTTACAGCTTTCTAATGTGCTACCAGGCTGCAGATAAAGAACTTAACAGCCCGTGGGAGGGCCAATTAGAGTCAATTATAATGTAATTGAACTGCCTTGTGTTCCTTGTCTGCAGCGAACTTCTTTTTGGAAGGAAGATTGTGCTTCTGTTCAAGTAATGATAGGGGCAAATCACACATCCATGGATTCACAGGAAATGGCTCTGACCCTAGATCTGGGAATAGAGTTTTATGGAGGCTATAATGTCCTTCGAGATCAGGGTCAGAGAAGCTCAGCTCAGCTGCTATTTTGAAAAGGCAGGGGAAACAATTGCCTTTCGTATTTCTTTCCCTTTTTGTTCTTTCTTAAGATAATAGAACTACTAAATATTTATGAAGAATTAGGGTATATATGAAATACTTCATAACCAGTCTCTGAGAAATTAGGAACATACATTCTCCTTCAGTTTCTCTATTGTTGGATGTTGCAGGTTGTCAACCATAAAAGGATCAACTCTATACTTTCCCACCAACCATCCCCTGGAAACTAGTCTTTGGGCCATTGGTGATGGGAGCCAACAATTTCCCCTTTGTTACTATACCAAACCGTCATCAGTCTTGAGATGTAGCTTATATGACTTTCCAAAGGCTTGGTTCCATGATTGCATAACCAGTTTCCCTAGTGGCAGCCACCCCACACCCCAGCCTCCTCCTATTGGCTCTCCATCCTTCCCGTCTCAATTCTTCCTGATTCTTTCTTCTCTTCCCTGGGGTTATATACTCTAATAAAATCATATGACATATGCTTTCAACCTTACCTTGCAGCCTTCTGATGAACGAAGGGTAGGACCAATTACGTTTGTGAAAAATGGAAAAGAGAGCAGGTTTTGATCGATTTGCACATTTTCGCATTTTCTCAGAAACTGGTTAGTGTCTGAGAGCCCAGTCCATGGCAGAGGGCTCCTAAAGTGATAGAAGGAAAGCTACTTGGTAGTTTAAAATATTATGCTGTTTGCTCACCAGTACCCTTGACCAGTGACCCATCTGCTATGTGCCCTTCTTAGCATCACTCAAAATTCCGAGTCTGTTTTTTTTTAAGAAATCTAAAATATATCTCATTATTTAATCGTAGAGGCCCGGTGCATGGATTCTTGTGAGGAGGGGGAGAGGGTCTCTCAGACTGGCCTGTGCCCTCTCGCAATCTGGGACCATTCAGGGGACATAGCAGTGCCTCAAGCCGCAGGCGGCCAGGGAGGAGCCAGAACCAGTGCCAGGTTGCGTGCTCATCCGGGCCACTGAGCCCGCTGCCACTGCTCACTGCTCAGTAGCACTGCCGCGGAATCAGAGTTTCATTTGGGCCGCTGCGCCCGCTGCCGCAGCTGTGCTCACCAGCCATGAGCCTGGCTTCTGGCTGAGTGATGCTCCCCCTGTGGGAGTGCAGTGACAACCAGGGAGCATCTCCTGCGATGAGCGTCTGTCCCCTGGTGGTCAGTGTACATCATAGCGACTGGTCGACTGGTCATTCTGGTTGTTCTGGTTGTTTGGTTGTAATGGTCGCTTAGGCTTCTGTAAATATAGGTATTTATCTAATAATATGCAACATTATATGTTATTTTGTATGAATCAAATCATTGAGCATGAAAGCCTCTCCTTAAACTCAGTAAGGTAGACTTTCCAGGGGTGACAACCAAACACCGGTCTCTCTTGCACAAGGCCTCTAACATGCAGGGTGCATTGGGTAACTGAGAAGATGTGGTGACTTAACTGCTGAGATGATCTAGTGATCTTTGTGCTAATGTCTTTCTTCCTGGGTTGGAGGCAGTTGGTCTCTGTCTCATGCTGTTAAGGCAATAAGACAACTTAAAAATTATTGTAGATTCTCAAATTGTTAATTCTAAGTATTCCAAACCCACAAAACATAGGTCACATGCAGTTATGAATCATTACATATTTTAACCACTTTTAAAATGTGTTGCTTACAGTTCCCTTAAGGTAAAAATCTAGCCCTTTTCTGCTCATAGAATGCACCTCCAAAGGGTCATATCGGTGTCATCTGGGAGCTTGCTGAGATGCACATTTTGGGGCCTTACTCTCAATTTACTGAGTCAGAAACTAGGGTTGGGGCCTGGGAATCTGGGCGGTAGCCACTTGTCCAGGTGCTGTGACAGTGTAATGTGTGAGAACCAGTGTTCTATACAAAGGAGTAAAGCGTGAGTCAATGGTCCTAAAATGGCTGCACATCTAAGTGGCCTGGGACATCTTTAAAAAAAAAAATTAGTGATATTTAAAAAATACTGATTCCTGGATCCCAGATCCCCCAACTGTGATTTAATTGATCCAGGTCATAGCGCGCACTCTGGGATTGTTAACAACTCCCCAGGTGAGTCTAACATGCAGGCAAGTTTGAGAAACTGATGCGAAGGCAGTATTGAGCAAATTCCAGAGCTGGCCTCACCAGCAGGCTGGTCCTCAAAACGGACCCCCTGGAAGCCCTCCCAGGAGCTGAATCATTTTCATCCTCCCTGTCCCCATGTCCTCCAGGTCATCACTACTAATACCATATTTTTTGTCTCTCATCTCTTTTCTCTCTCATGATCTCAAGAAATGCAAAGTGCATCATCAGGAATTAAGCAAATGCATGTTCTTTAATTCATGGTTTGCTATTGATTTGAGGTCCCAGAATTATTGAAGTTATCTTACAAGTTTTTCTTTAGTAGAGACGCAAATTATTTTCAATAAGTGGAAAAGAACACCTCAGAGGTTCTGGTTTATCCCACTGTTAGACATTAACTAGTTTTGTATCTATCCCAGGAATCTATTCCTAACCTGCCTTTATTAAACTTTCCTATAAATACCTATCTTTTCAAATGTTCTTTGGGCCGGTTTTAACACCTTATTGTTTCTCTCAGCAGTTAATGAGTTGAATAAATCTTTGACACATGTTCATTTTATATTTGTCTGAGCGTTATGATGTTATCTTTTCAAAATTATTCTCTAATAATGGGATGGAATTTTTCATCAACTACACAAATAGAGTTTATTTGATTCTGAGAAATAAAAAAAAGGGCTTTTAAACTGATGTTGGGGACTGCAATTCACAGCCTCTGCAATCCTCTTAAATTCTAAGAAAAAACAATTTCTTTGGCATGCTCTTCTGGGGGAAGGAAGGAAATAAATCCACCAATAGCCACCTAACTTCTTTCTGTGCACTTACAAAAGCCTGATCTCTGGTCTCCAGGTTGGAGAGAATAATATTTAACCACCAGGTGTGGTAGTGATGGCAGCAATGGTGAAACATTGAGACTGGAGTAAAGGATTTATTCTGAGAGCAAAGGATACAGGTCAGAGCCCTGGTAACAAATGCTTTGCTGAGAAATATCTCAGATTGAGCATTCACGGATATGATGGAATTCCAACAAAACCCGCAAACACTGTTCAACTATGATTTAATCTGGTTCTTGACATATAGAGTGTAATGCAATTAAATATAAGTTTAATCTAGTAAATTAAATTTATTTGTAAATATATGTGCCATTTATCATGTAGAGCTTATTTATTTTAATTTTTATATATCAATGCACAGACACATGTGTATGTACATATACATATGGAAGTGTTATGGTAAGTTTGACTTCATGCTATTTTTCATCTTCATATTTACTTTAGAACATGAAGGGACAGGCCTGGGTTACATGCCCATCCCTGAACCCATTGCTGTGGATCTGGAGGGGAATAAATACACTAATATATCTATTAAATACAATAGATAACTTTTGAGTTATATATTGCTATACTAGCACTCACTCCAAAACTTTGTGGCTTAAAGCAACGATCATTTTATTTCCTTATGAGTCTGCAGTCTGGGCTTGGCTGGTTGGTTCTTCTGTTGGTCTCACTTGAATAAAGTCTTTCATGAAGCTGTGGATATTTGGAGGCTAAACTAAGGGATCCAGGAGGACTTTACTCACAAATCTGGTCCCTAAGTGTCCTCATCATGGTTCCTCTTTTCACACAGTCTCATCATACAATGGTCTAGCCCAAGCTTAATTATAGCATGGCAACAGATTTCAAGAGTGAGTATACCAGAAGCAAGATCATATCTACATGATGATGGCTTGTCACAAGGCAAGGTTTATTCTCAGTGCTGGAGGTGAGTGCACCAATAGTGGGAATGCCAGGAGGTTTCACTGGATGTTACCAAAGCACTGAAACGTGGAAATTAAACTGAAACCTGTGGTTTTCCTCTGAGTAGGTTGCAAAGGTGGCTTCCTTCCTGGGTCCTTGTCCAGGTGGATTCAAAGAATGAAGCCACAGACAAAAGGTGGTATAGGAAAAGGTGGAGATTTATTGGGAAATAAGCAGACTCCCACGTTGGTGTGGGAGAGATCCATTTAGTTCCTCTTTCTAAGGTTTATAAAGGCTACAGTTCTTTGTGTCCTGATATCCTCCCTGATTGGTCACTATAACAGCTTCAGAGCTGAAACCCCAGGAGGGGTCCCCCTCCTTTTCTCACTTTTGTCTTTCTACTCCCTGTGGCTTTCCCCTTATCTTCTGTGAATGGGTCTCTTCCTTGCCCTTTAGGCTGTGGCTCCTTTAGTTCTTTGTGAATGTATGCCTTTTAGCAGCTCCCCCCTCCCCCAGCTTTGCAAGTCTCCCCCATGGACTCCCTAATTCCCCAAACTCCCTAAACCTGCCTATTTTACCCCTAAAAACTCCTTTCAGTACAATCTACTACAAGATTGTAGTACAAGACCACTACTACAAGTGGTCCTAAATCAATCAGTGACTTCCAAAGTACATTCTTTGGGATTACTGGAGTTCCAAACAACTCTTCAGAGTAAAGTAGGTAAGCCTCACTTAACAATAAGAATTTCACTTACAAATATATGGCATTAACAGTTAAGATTTCTATTGAGGAAAGTGTTCACTGCTAAGTTTTTAAAATCACTGAACTGTATCATCCCTTGCAAGTTAAACATTTCATATTTTATGACTCCAGGAGTTCCTGGGCACTTAGTGATCGTCCTTGGATGATAGCACATATTCTTATCTACTTCCCTGGATAACTGCCAAGATGAATGCTATAATGTCTCCACATCGTTTCGAGGTCTTCAACAGACACACTGAATGCATCCATTGAATTTTAATTCCCTTTCTGCATCACATCCTGCATAGGAAATACCTCCATCATTTAGAAAGTTAATATCCATAATTATGAGCACTTATGAATTTAGAGGCAGGTGTTAATGTTAAATAAATCAGTAGTGTGAACTTATATTCATCTGAAATGTTCTCTCCTGTGCATGTGACTATGGTATCACTGTTTCAGTCAATAGCATATGCTCTATTTTTAAAATTGTAAGTGTTTTGCAAATAATAACAGTGACAGCTATCAGTCATTGTATATTGATCCTTCCAGGCACTGTTGCTAAGTGCTTTTCATCTCATCCTTTTAATCTTTACAAAGCCCACACAAAATTATTATTATTTCCATTGAATGAACAAAGAAGGAAACTGAGGCTTAGTGACTGATCCAAATCCATGCAGCTAAGGAGTTAGTGACAGAGCTGGGTTATGAACCCAGAACCTTTAAGCCACAAAACCAGTCCTCTTCTTCTCCACCATAATACTGTCCTCCCATACCTTGGCCATTCTTCTTATGATCAAGTACCTAATTGAAATGTGGAGTTTCGCCCTGGCTGGTTTGATAGAGGGTCAGCCCTCAGACTGAAGGGTCCCAGGATTGATTCCAGTCAAGAGCACGTACCTAGGTTGCAGGCTTGATCCCAGGGCATGAGTGGGAGGCAACCAATTGATGTGTCTCTCTCACATTGATTGTCTCTCTGTCTCTCCCCCTCCCTTCCACTCTCTCTAAAATGCAATGGAAAAATATCCTCAGGTGAAGAATAACAAACAAACAAAAAAAAAGTGGTGTTTCAGTGTATAGCAAAGAAATAGACTTATCTAGACAGGGTATACTCTTTAGCTATTGCTGACAGCACTGGCTCTCAACCTTGGTTGCATATTGCAATAATCCAGGGAGCTTATAAAAAATGTTGATGCCTGAGTCTCAAAGGTATGAAAAATCAAAGAAGTTAAAGTCATTATCAGCAGGACATTTATTATTTCTTCTTATTTGTTGCACTCAAGAATTATATGAAAGAAAAAGACATTGCTAAGATTTGAAAAAAGACAGTTTAGGGCAGCCATGGGCAAACTATGGCCCGCGGGCCGGAGCCGGCCCGTTTGAAATGAATAAAACTAAAAAAAAAAAAAAAGAGCGTACCCTTTTATGTAATTATGTTTACTTTGAATTTATATTAGTTCATACAAACACTCCATCCATGCTTTTGTTCTGGCCTTCCAGTCCAGTTTAAGAACCCATTGTGGCCCTCAAGTCAAAAAGTTTGGCCACCCCTGGTCTAGGTAAAGTAGCTCCCCTCAACATGAAGATGCAATATGTACATCTAAAGATGAGATTGAAATTTCAGTGGTGTATATCAAAATGGTGACAGAGATCATTGGAGGTGGTGGCATTATGGAGGACTTCTATTTCTCTCTTTGTGCTATTTTGAATTTTTAAAAAATATTTGCTACATTTAATACTATATAATAAAAAGCTAATATGCAAATTGACCAAACAGCAGAATGACCGGTCCCTATGACTCATACTGACCACCAAGGGCCAGACACTCAACACAGGAGCTGCCCCCTGGTGGTCAGTGCACTCCCACAAGGGGAGTGCCACTCAGCCAGAAGCCGGGCTCATGGCTGGTAAGCCAGCAGCAGTGGCGGGAGCCTCTCCTGACTCTGTGGCAGCTCTAAGGATGTTGAGGGCTCCCAGACTGCGATAGGGTAAAGGCTGGGCTGAGGGACTCCATCTGAGTGCACAAATTTCATGCACCGTGCCTCTAGTATTATATATTTTTCTGTGAAATATATTGTTTGTATAATATGCATTGCATTTGTTGCCAGAAAGTACAAAGGCAGCTTATAGGAATTTCAATCAAATATAAACTTTCTTGTAATCTCTTCCTATGCCCTAAGCCTAGAAAAGTCAAAACTTCCCAGCAACTCCCCTCCTTCCTACATGGCAGGCCCTACCAAGAGCTTGGATGGTTTCAAGGACTGGACATTTTAATTACTATTATGATTTTAAATGATGGGGAATTTTTATGACATGATTGTGGCCAGATAAGCCATGGGGTCTATATTTTTGTGTTATTATTTTTATTCAGGGTCAAGGGAAGAACTACAACAGAATAAACTTAAAAATAAAATAAGAGAAAAAATAAAATTACTTTTGTGATTGACCCACTCCCACCATGAGCCCTGCTTTTTATTCAATGTTTGTTTGTTTTCATGTTATTATTTGTTTCCATATATATGTGTCTATATTTATGTGTATCTATATCTATATCTAGCTATATATAATGAGAACTATTTGATGATTTTAAAGTATTTTGAATTTGCATTAGGCTTGATGAGTATAATCCACCTTTAGTATGTTTTAAGAGCCTGCAAAATCTTTTGGTTACATTTCTAAAGTTTCTGGTTATGGAACTGATATTTTACCTAAATTTGGCATTATGTTGAGTCCTTGATGTGACTCAGATTCACTCAGTTATATCTGTAAAAATGTTATATATAGAGAGAACGATCACTCAATCAACTTTGTTGTCATTAAGGAAGACTCTTCATGTTAAGGATAGAATTTGAACTTGGCCTTGAAGGATGAACAAATAGGGAGTATATCAGAGTAGTTAAATGCAATAACTTAAGAGTTAGAAAAGCCTATATTCAAATGCAATCAATGCTCATTACTTATTAGCTGAGGAATCCAGAATAATCCCTCAGTTGCAAAGTGGAGATTATTATTATTTAATCACACATTCCATTGTATGTTTTATTAAACATTAGAGGCCTGGTGCATGGATTAGTGCACCGGTGGGGTCCCTCGGCCTGTTCTGTGGGGATTGGGCCAAAACCGGCTCTCTGACATTCCCTGAGGGGCCCTGGATTTCGAGTGGGTACAGGCTAGGCTGAGGAACCCCGCTGGTACACCATTGGGGCCAGGGACGGGGGTACCGTGGGAGGGCTTCAGGGCATATCCAGCCCATCTCACCCAGTCCTGATCAGCAGGACCCCAGCAGCAAGTTAACCTACTGGCCTGAGCATCTGCCCCCGGTGGTCAGTGTGCATCATAGCGACTGGTCAAATGGTTGAACGAACGGTCAGACACTTGGCATAGTAGATTTTTATTATATAGGATTAGTTTAATTACATATAATTATATAACATAATATTATTGGTTATGGACTTATAATAATAGAGGTGTCTGTCTCAAGATTTATGAGTATCAAAAGATATAATTCAAATTAATGTGCCACATATAAGGCCTGTCTATTAGGTAGTGTTCAAAAAGTGTCTGATAGCAAATATTACCACCAGAAATTGGCCAGACCATAAAATAGGGGAGTGAGCTCCCAGGCATAGAGAGTGCATGGAGGTGTGTTTAATTAAATATGCTGATCGTGCCACAGAGAACCTGAGGTGAGAAAGCCTCTCTGAGATGGTCTGGTAGACAGAGATGAGAACCAATTAATGGAAAAGGAAATGTCAGGACTGAAAGCAGAACTTTGGCATCTTAATTTCGGTCAACACAGCCTCCTCCTTGGTTTCATTTGCATCCATCCGTCTCTGGAATGACATTCCTGGCAGCACATTATACGGCTGCTCAGAGCAGGTCAGAGCCAGACAGGGAAATGGAATGACCCCTCTAACTAGCAATGATGGCTCCCCATGCAGCCTTCTGCTCTAGAATTAATCTTAAGAGAGAAAATAATACTCAGTGCAAGCTCTTCTAGAGGGCCTCAGTCAAGGCCAGTCTTCTACCATCTCCTTTGAGAGCTGAGACTCTCTGGGGACTACTGTCATTTTTCTTCTTGGTTGTGTGAAATGAGGAATTTGAGCACAAATATACTGCCTACTAACTCTCCCTTTCTATACAGGCTACTGAAAGAAACTCAAAATGTGGGTGATGTTATAAAGCAGATAGAAATCTTAAAAAGAAATCTGGGAGTTGAGGGTGCTTGTGTTCCTTTGAGAAATCAGAGCTGTGTGTGAAGATCAGGAAAGAAAAGACACCTGAGCGTCCAGTGAAGATCCTGGGAAAGGGCTGTAATATATCGGACATGCATGAGTGAGGGCCTGTTGCATGTAAAGCCTTAAAGCTGGCACTCTGCCCCGGAAGTTCTCATAATCAGATGGAGGTGAAAAGACACCCACATGTGAACTTCAAACCGTGGCAAGGATGCTTCTCAGGCTGAGCCATAGCACTGAGAGAGAGGCAAGGCTGGGGGCAGGAGGTGACCTCCAGGGAGCTGTGGTGGGTGGCAGGACACGCGCAGGTTTGAAAGGATGGGTATAGACCTCTCAGGAAGAGAGGCATGAGGAGTGTGGTCCAGGACAGAGGAACAGCTGTCCAAGGGAGAGGTGGCAAGAGATGGCCCAGCGGGTTGGGTGGTTGCAGTGGCGAACTCATAAAGGGGAACTCATACAGCTTCCGGCTCTCCTGGGAAAGCTAACTATAAAAACGGGGTGGAATTCAAAGTTAGCTATAATGACTTTTTTGAAATTAAACACTGCAACAACTGCACACATGTCAAAACAGGCCTGGGTAGTGCTTGAGAGCACGTGGCCAGAAAATTAGTCGAGGCTTAATGCCTGGCATTGTCATTTCTTAGCTGGTTGATGCTGGGCATGTTTCTTAAATTCTCTGTACAAAAACACTGATATAGCTTTCTTGCAGGTGGAGAGAATGCAATGAGATACTGGTCTCGATAAGTAGGTTGCTCATTATGTGGTGCATGGTAAAAATGCAATAGATTTGACTATTGGGTTATTATTGGCCAGCTCCTCTGCCAACCCTAAGGTAAAGAACCGATATCATAAAAATGAAGCTGCTTTATAAGCATTAAAAATAATGCTCCCTCTCTAACTTGTAATTCTGGTTTCCAGTTCATAAATTATAATGTGATTTTTTTGGAGCCATTTGGAAGTTGAGAAAGGAAAGATTGGAGACTTTGGTAGAATTTGGAAGAAAAGACTCCCACAAGCCAAACAGGCTCATTCTGATGGGCTCTGAGGCTGAGATCTGTGTACAGTGGGAAGATTTACAGGCAATGGGTTTTTAGCAGAGCAGAGGTAAAACTTTTCATTTCAAGGCCATGTTTTAAAAAGAAGAAAGGAAAGTAGGGACAGAAAGAGAGAAAGTATAAAGATGGATGACAGGAAGGAAAGAAAGAATGAAGGAAAGGCTGTGATGAAAGATAAAAGGAAGAAAAGAGGGAAAAAGGAGGAAGAGAAAAGATGAGGGAGGGAATGAGGACAGAGAGTGGGGCAGGCGGGAGACAGGAGGGAGGAAGGCAACAAGGAAAGAGGCAAAGCAATCATGGCCTTGTAGGAGAATGAGATTTTGATAAATGACCCCACCTGCCTTTCCCCCAGAAGTATCCAAGCTGAGAATAGATAGCTATCAGATTTTCCTAAGTAGATAGGAACTTGAACCAAATGACTTTGAAAGTCCCTTCCAAGTCCATCTTTTTATGGAAAATTGGATTTTGAATAACAAGGCTGCCTAGAGTATGCAAATAAGTAAAATAAACCTTTTGTTGTTTTTGTTTTCTTGCAGCAAGTCTTTCAAATCCCAAAGAGCAAAACTAAAATGTTTACCTATGCCATTTCATATGTAAAATTTGAGGGACCACTACTGCACCCAAGGCTGACAGATATACTGTTTGGCATTTATGATCTGATCCCTCTGGAGTCCAACTATGCAGAAGTAGTTTCTTTTTCAAAAATAGCAACCAAACAAAAGTTTTCACATAGTGCAACTTAGTGCTGTAATATTAGTCACGAATGCTTTATTTTTTATTGAAATTAAAAAAAAATCCCTTGTCTTTGGGAATCTTGACTTATCAGCATGTATAACCAGTGACATGCCTCTTTCCTAGACAATTTTATTATTTCTCATTAAAAGAGCAGCTTTAATCCCCACGTAGGTTTTAAGTCTTGCATGTCCTATTAATGTGGCTGTTGAAATTTATTATTATTACACTTGGAACACTTTTTACATTACTGCCTTTGATTGAACTTGCATTTGCCAACTTTCTCCAAATTCAAGGACAACATGTGTTATTGATTCTCTCAGATGGGTTTATTCAGAAAAGCACAGCTCAGATCTCTGTCTAGACTGGGAGGCTGAACACCTGGTATGTTTAGATTCCGCTATGACCCATGCAGATTTGGAAATGCTTATAAGCACTGAAATTTATTGTCATTTTATAGAACTCGGATGGTATTTTATTTACAGGCATTCCTTGTTTTATTGAGCTTAGCTTTATTGCACTACACAGATGCTTCGTTTTTGTTTTGTCTTTTTTTTGTACAAATTGAACGCAAAACCCTCCACCAGTAAAAACATTACAACTCACTTTATTGCAGTGGTCTGGATCCAAACCCGCAATATCTCTGAGGTACTGTTGTATTTCTGGAATCTATGGCTAACTTTGGGTAAGACAGCACCTGGCTTTGTAGTGAGTGGCTCTGTGTTCTGTATAGAAAGGCTTTTCATAGGCATAGTATATTATGTTTTCAAGCATCACATTTTCTCACAAGTATGTTTTTTTCTTTAAAAATATTATAAACTGGAAAATAATAAATGTATAACTTTTTAAAAAATATTTTTTATTGTTTTTAGAGAGAGAGGCAGGGAGAGGGACAGAGAGAAACATCGATGTGAGAATGATGGACCATCAATTGGCCACCTCCTGCATGCCCCCTACTAGGGACTGAACCTGAAACCCAGGCATGTGCCCTGACTGGGAATCTAACTGTCAACCTTTTGTTGTGTGGGGGTGATGCCCAACCTACTGGGCCACATGGACAGGGCTTTATAACTTCATATAAAGATATTCATGTAGACCGAAAGCCAAGGCATACCATAAAATAGCTTTCTGCACAAAGGGCAGGTGTGCCTGAGTTTTCTATGAGTTTTGAAAATTGATGAGGGGAAGATTTCCACTGGATTTTTATTTAAGAGAAATACAAATTGGCTAATTTCAAACAAATGTGAAAGAATGCTGTTGCTTTATGGACCTTGAAAATGGTCAAATTACCTCTAATATGAGGAGTGACTTTGCCATGCTAGTTGAAAGGCAGGGTCAAAAGCATCACTGGACCCTTCTGAAAGAACATATTGGATGAATGACAGGAATTTGAGGAGGTGGAAAATCAGCCAGGTGCTGCTAGTTCCATAAAACAAGGGTTGGAGTTTTGTCAAAGCAGAGAGTCTACAGGTGAGGCTGTAGACATTCTCAAATGGGGGCATCTTTCTTTTAGAGAAAAAACAAATGGAGTCATAGGCAGGAGAAAATGATGTGCAGCTCCTTGACAGAGCATGAACTTAAACCTTGGCCTGCTGGGCTTAGGCTCACCTGATATAGGAGACATTTTGTCAGTTGTGCCAGGAACCCACAGACTCAACCTGAGTCAGCTGAGGTGGCCTCCCTGAACCTTTAGAATAGGCAACATGGGCACAGGTGTGAGGGCTAATATTGGCCTTGGGGGAATGCCCTTCAGTCCTAACTGAGGCTGGAGGACCACACTGATGAGTTCCGGAATGCTCTCTCTCTGACCCTGAGGTGCTAGGTACTGAAGGCATATTTATTGAAAGGCTACATGTTTGCCCATCTTTCTACACTTTTATGCCACAACTATCCTAATAATCAGTGCTTTAATTATATACTACACCCATATTAATCTTCAGAACAACAAATTCCCTACTGGGTCAAGTTTAAATTCCCTTCCTTCTACTTGATAGAGTATCACATCCCTTTATCTTTCTTTCCTCTAAAGTCACATATATAGCCCACAGTCAGGATGGCCAGGATGTGCCTTGGAGTTAACACCTACAAAAGCAGTAGTTATATAACAAACAATGTCAATCAGTGGCACAATTCTGGTGCATTCCTCACAAGGGCACCAGCGAAACTGAGTTCCATTTGCTCAAGTGATTCCATACCATACAAGGGCTTTTTACTACAGTGCACAATCTGTTTTGGAGTAATTCATTTCTCCCTTCCCTGTTTCACTTTAACCCTCTCTCGTGCTTTCTGGAGTTACTTCCCAGATATGTTACCAGCACCCAAGTCCTTGTTTCAGGTTTTGCATTTAAGGGAACCCCAAGTAAGACACCCTATAGTGAAGACTGCAAAAGCAATAATTCAGTGCCCAGCTAGAGCTATATACATTACAGAGGCTAACATCATACAGATTAAATAAAATACAGAATGAAAAATATGCCTTATATTAGCATCTGTTTTTGTCTCCTCTGAGGCTATCAGAATTTGCTGAGCTGTGTATCCATGATTTATAATATGAAAGTGAAGAGCGGCTGTTCCTCCCAATAGGATCCCCTTGTAGCCCATTTGGTGCCCTGCCCAACTGATGCACCCATCTTCTAGCTGCTGTGTTGGTTGTCCCAAGGGCCCCCTCTCTGAAGAACTGCCCTCGGCCAAGGGGAGGTGCCTCACTCAAGAGACCATGTCTACCCTCTAGAGCAGCGGTTCTCAACCTTCCTAATGCCGTGACCCTTTAATACAGTTCCTCATGTTGTGGTGACCCCCAACCATAAAATTATTTTTGTTGTTACTTCATAGCTGTAATTTTGCTGCTGTTATGAATCGTAATGTAAATATCTGATATGCAGGATGTATTTTCATCGTTACAAATTGAACATAATTTAAGCATAGTGATTAATCACAAAAAAATATGTAATTATGTATGTGTTTTCTGATGGTCTTAGGCGACCCCTGTGAAAGGGTCGTTCGACCCCCAAAGGGGTTGCGACCCACAAGTTGAGAACCGCTGCTCTAGAGGCAGTCAATGACGGTCTGCTGTGCAAGCTACTCCCCTTGGCTCAAAGGGGCCTCTATGGTGAAATTCATACTACAGATTTCCTTGTGGGATCAGGTTGAAACTAGATACCATATCAGCTTCTACCACACTGCTCATCTGTTTTCTCTACTCGAACATGTTTCCCTTCTACCCTTTTACTAAAAGGCCCTCCCTCAATACACTGCACACATCTGAATCCCCATTTTAGTTTCTGATTTTAGAGAACTTGACTTAAGAAGATTCCTGATATCCATTAATCTTCCTTATCTTCTAGGACCTTTTCCCAAGACGCCTGGAAAACCTTCTACTTCATTTCTCATGTAATGTGACAATTCATTTATTCAATAAGTGTCAGAAATTTCACCTTTGCCACAAGATAAGATCTGCTGCCCCTTATCATCATTTCCACCTCTCCCTATTCAAAGTCCAAGAATAGTGGTTGGCATCTTTTTCAAGAAGCAGCCAAAGAAGATGTAAAACTGTTCAGTATATGGAATTACATGACTGAAATTTCTCTAGGAAGAATAAATCAAATTTATTGGGGGGGAAAGGCATGACTCTTCTCTGATTCTTGCCATAGTAATTTTACTGCAACACGCTATAGGATGATATTTAATATAATTCAGCTGATAGTTTATGAGGCCACGTTGAGGTTAGAATATTTTGGCTGCCCTGTTGCTTCGTAAGGGAAGGGAGCAGAGTAGCTAGAAAGACCACAAACAACCTTTTAAATTCCCCCAAGGCCTTGTTTAATGGAGTGAATACAATCAAATTTCAACAATCCATGGCTAGATTATCTACGGCAGCACTTGTCAGGCATTAATGTGCACATGAATCACCAGGAGATCTTGTTTAAATGTATATTCTGGTTCAGTAGGTCTAGGGTGGTGCCTTCGACCCTACGTATATGAAAATGTCTCATTAAATGGCAATGCTAATTGTCCACAGACTGCACTTGAAGTAGCAAGGTTTTATATTTTCTTCCACTCAGTAGTGCTTTTTCTCCCCATGTGGCCATATAGATAATATAATCTGAAGCTAAAATTGAAAGTCTAACATTGAGACCCTTCATGACTATGCAGCAGAAGCAAAATTACTTTTGGTCCCTGATGTTAAGCTTGGACTCTAAATGCATATAATGATGTTGCACATGATCTGAAATATGAAAAATGTTAACTTTAGATCAGTTACTCTCATAGATGGGATCAGGTAAGGAATACACAACTTTTTCTAGCTTCCATAAAAGGATATCATTTTAAGCAATAACAATAGGAGAAGAACACAGTCAATATAAGGATTAGCCTAGCCTGTGTTGCTCAATGGTTGAGCATCAACCTATGAACCAGGATGTCACGGTTCAATTCCAGGTCAGGGTGCATGCCTGGGTTATGGGCTCGATCACCAGTGGCAGGCATGCAGGAGGAAGCCAATCAATGATTCTCTCTCATCATTGATGTTTCTATATCTCTCTCCCTCTCTCTTCTTTTCTCTGAAAATTAAAATAATACAATGATCATAAGCGGTCTGTATAATAACAAAAGTATATTGATTGCATCCTAGCATGCCTGTGGTTTGGGAACCTTACTCCACAATAGGAAATTTTAGTTTCAGCTCCTGTAATATTTCATCAGACTCCAGGCCATATCTTAAATATGAAATATCAAAATCAAGGCTCATTTTACTACTAGAGGCCCAGTGCATGAAATTCGTTCACTGGGAGACAGAGGGTCCCTCAGCCCGGCCTGCACCCTCTTGCAGTCCAGGACCCCTCAGCAGACATCCCTTACACAGTCTGGATCCCTTACTCTTTACCGCCCACCTGCTTGCTGCTCCTTACTGCTCAGCTTGCTGCTCCTTAGCGCTGCTGCAGAGGTGGGAGAGGCTCCTGCCACTGCTGCTGCACTCATCAGCGGTAAGCCCAGCTTCTGGCTGAGCATCGCTACCCCTGTGGGAGCACACTGACCACCAGTGGGCAGCTCCTGCATTAAGCATCTGCCCCCTAGTGGTCAGTGCACATCATAGCGACAGGTCATTCTGCCATGACAGTTGCTTAGGGTTTTATAACATAGACCAGAGGCCTGTTGCATGAAATTTTGTGCAATAGGCCTTCCGTCCCCTGGCTGCCAACACTGGTTTTCCTCCGGCACCCGGAACCCAGGCCTTTGCTCGGGCGTGTAGATGTTTCTTGAATTCTAAGTTAGGCTTGAAGCCATTTACTTTTCCTAGATAGGTAGTCCATGTTTCCAAGTTCTAGCTGCCATTCTGAGAAATACACATCTCCAAAAAGTATCTTCCTGATTATTTGTATTACAGGCCATCTACATATCTTTACAATATTTTCAGTAAGTGAATATGCACAATGTTTATAAAGCTAGACTATCACAACATAACATTGTTTTTACACTGGGGAGTGTTGAACAGTCAAACAAGATGAAATTTGTAAACTTTCTAATTTTTCCTCAAACCAATCTTTTATATGCTTACTTTAAAATAATTAACATGTTTGATATCATCAAAAATGGCAGAGTAAAAGTCTAACCTCTGAAAATTGTCTCCTCCATAAAATCAACACAAAAGTTGGTAAAAATAGTCAGAAACAACTAGAGTTATTTTTTATAACTCTGGAAATTAACTAAAGAGTTTAGTATCCAGATATATAAAGAACTCCAAAACTTAACAATAAACACACCATTGTGTGCAAATGAGTTGAATAGACATTTCCTCAAACAAGATATGCGAATGTCCAGTAAGCACATGAAAATATTTTCAACATTATTAGGTATTAGGGAAATGCAAATAAAAACCACAATGAAATACTATTTTACACCAAATATTATGTCTAGAATAAAAAACACAGACAAAAATCAAGTGTAGACAAGGATGTGGAGAAATTAGAACCATCATTCACTGCTGTTGGGCATCTAAAATAGTGTAGCTAGTATGGAAAACAGTTTGGCTTTTCCTCAAAATGCTAGACATAGAGTTACTACATGGTCCAACGATTCCATTCCTAGGTGTCGTAGGTATATATATATAAAAGAATTGATAACATATGTTCACACAAGCACTTATAAAAGAATGTTTATAGCAGTTTTTTCTCAGAATAGCCAAAAGAGCAAAAACAACCTTAATGTTCATTAACTGATTAATGGATAAATAAATGTGGTATATCTATACAATGGAATATCATTCAGCCATCTAAAACAATGAAAGGCTGATACATGCTATGACATGAACAAAGTTTGGAAACATGATGCATGAGAGAAATCAGATACAAAAGGCCACATATTTAATGACCCCATATTTATGTAACGTCAGAATAGAAAAGTCCATAGGGCCAGAAAGTAAACTAGCGGTGACCAGAAGCCGTGGAGGGAGAATGGAGAGTCGCTGCTAATGGGTACGTGGAGATGAAAATGTTCCAAAAATGAGGTGAAGTTTGCACAGCCTTGTGAACACATTGAAACCATTGAATTGTATGCTCTAAAGGGTTATTTTTTGTATGTGAATAATTTTTTAAACTCTCAATTTAAAAAAACAACAACAATGTGAGTTTGCAAAAAAGGAGATATATTAAACTTTACTGCAAATGCAAAGAATATTGCAAACCCTAATTTAATTGATTTGGGGGTCATTTTTCCCCATGTTCTCTTAATCTGACACCACCTATTGGGACATATATTTGAAGCTGAGAGCAAAAAGCATCCCTTTGTTAGTAAGGCTGCATTCATTCAAAAACAATGTGAATAGAGAATTTGCATGCGCAAAGCTAAGGATTCTTGAGGAAGAAATGAAACCCAGGAAATACATATATATATATATAGACAGCAATGATATAGTTTTGAATTAGTTCAGCATTTTTATCTCCGGTCAACAAAGTTTGAAATAACAGTAAGTGAAAAGAAAGAGCAAAACAGCATTGCAGGAAGTTTGGACTTTAATTTGAGAAAAATCATATAGTTGTTCTCATTGTTACTTAGTAATTTGTGCATAAGTTCTTTCTCTATTGGGCAGTTATCTCTCCAGGTGATCATGACTGTATCATGTATCAGGGCTCCTCAAATGAAAATGTACATTTGAATCCCCTGGAGACCTTGTTAAAATGCAGATGCTAACTCAGTAGGTCTGGGATGGAGCCTGAGATTCTGCCTTTTTGAAGAATTTGCAAATGATGATGTTAATTGCCCATGGATTGGGTACACTTTAAGTAGCTAAGTCTTAACATGACTTTTCTTCTCAGCTCAAGCTCTATGCTTAATAAAAGATATCCATGTATTCATACAGTTGAATAAATAGATGGTTTTCTCTGCTGTGGATAAATGTCTTTCCTACATACACTTTCCTAGGCATGCACACAGAGTGGAGGATTCATGGCCCATCAAACGTGAGGAGAATGTTGTGGATTCCATAAGAGTTTTTTCCTGTGTAAGCTCAGAGCACACTGCTGCTGCCACATTTTTGCATATAAGCAATGTGAATTGCAGTCAGCTGTGAAAATTGAAGTTTCCCTTCATCATGCATGGGAATTACTTCAATAAACTGTACTTAAATAAGTGAAACTGAATGTAAGCACTTAGATGTTGAGGCTCCTGCCTATCAGGACTAACAGCATATGTGTGACCAAGCTGCAAAAGATGTGATGTCACATCAGCCGCCTTTGGACTCTTCAGGAAATTGTCACAGAATCCCCTATACTTCTTCACTCTCTGAACTGCCTCATGGAAATGTACCTCACTGAGGACGTACAGAACCTAATGAGGTCCAGTCTCTCCTTTGCTGGCTCCCCCTAAGCCCAGAGGAAAATTATACTCTGTTACTCAAGATGAAAATAGTTGTCTCCCAATAGAATGTCCTAGTTCTGTGACCATACAGGGCCAGCAGAACTCACCTGCTCACTTGAAAAAAAGCCTTTTCAGGGTAGGGTCTTAAAACAGTCATTGCATAGCATTCATTGAACACCCAGCATGTGCTCCAACATTGTGATAGTTTCTTTTTTAAAAAAAATATATTTTTATTGACTTTAGAGAGGAAGGGAGAAGGAGTGAGAGAATAGAAACATCAATGATGAGAGAGAATCATTGATCAGCTGTCTTCTGCATGCCCCACATTGAGGACCAAACCCGAAACCCGGGCATGTGTCCTAACTGGAAATCCAACCTTGACCTCCTGGTTCATAGGTCGACACTCAACCACTGAGCCATGCTGGCCAAGCTGTGATAGTTTCATTAATCATCACAATAACTGAAGAAACAAGCTTCTTGGGAACAAGGACTTGCCTGTTCATCATAGTATGTCTAATAGCTAGAGTGATGCTTGGCACATAGCAAGTATGCAGTAAACATTCGTTGATTGACCAAATGAGCCATAAATTAGATAATGTTCTAATTTTATAAGAAAAATATTCCAGAAGTTCAGAAATTACATAACTTCCCTTAAGTCACAGAGATAGTGAATGTCACAGCCAGATTTCACAAGGTGGTCTGCAAGGCTCTGAAATGCACACCAGATCAATTATGCTCTCCCATTTTTTTCTACCTTTCAACAAAGCATGTGATCTCCCATCTTCCAAATGGCGCCAAAGTGTTATGGGCATGCCTCTTACTTCTTATTTTGACTAAAAGTAATTCTTCTGTCTCTGGCATGAGACCACATATCAGAGTAAATTCAGTAAGGGGGGGATTTATTTTTATAAACATAGGCAATTCACAATGTGTATCAACAAATTATCAGTAACACAGTAGTGTGTCTTGGGACTCTTATTGAGAACCACTACACTTAGGGTTGGTAGATTTAACAAATGAAAACATAAGATGTCCACTTAAACTTGCATTTCAGATAAACATCAATCTTACAATATTAACATGATGCAATATTTGGGATACACATACTAACAAATGATTTGTTGTTTGTTTGAAGTTCATGTTTGACTGAGTATATTGCAGTTTATCTTGCAATCCTAACTACCCTAGATCACACCACCTACCCAACACAATAGCAGGAGCCAAAAGATGTTGGTTGAATGGACAAATAAGTAGATTAATAAACAAATGATTCTTTAGAATCAATAATTCTCTGTTTTGGGCGTTCTCTTTTAGACAAATGTCATTGTGTGTCCTATTTTATATCATTTGCAACATCATCATATGTCCTTGGAACCAGAGCCTATCTTTGGGGACCAGGGGAATCATTTGGCCTGAGCTACACAGTCAGAAAGGGCTCCAATTTTAGGCTTATCTTTAGAGCAAATTATCCACTGAAATGGGAGTGGATATAGGAGTGAAAGAAAATGTTTCACAGAGCACTTTAAAAGTGATCTTATTAATAAACCAAACCTCTAGCCCTATATTAGTTTCCTGCTATCATTGTAGTATTTGACTACAAACTTAGTGGCTTAAAGCAACACAAATTTATTAGTTTACAGTTCTGGAGGTCAGAGTGTAGGGTGTTAAAATCAAGAGCTGCGTTCTTTCTGGGGGTTCAAGGGCTTTCATCTCTTGCCTTTTCCAAAGTCCAGAATCCACCTACATTTTTTTGGTTCATGGTCCCTTTCAACAATGGCATCACTCCAACTAACCTCTGCATCTAGTCTCACTTCTCGACTCTGACCCTCTTGTGATTACTTGGGCCCACTCAGACAATTCAGGCAAACCTTCCCATCTCTGTATCCTTAACTTAATCATACTTCAAGCTCCCATCTATCAGTAAGGTAACATAGTCACAGATTCTGGAGGTTAGGACATAGACATCTTTGGAGACATTATTTGGCCTGCAACAAGCACTATGAGTTAAGGTGTAACTATCTTGCAGAGTGCTCTTTATAAGTGTTAACAGACTCAGTGTAAACCTTTTTAAAGTATATCAACATTTTTACAACTTCTTCTGTTATTTCTTCCATTTTTAATATTCTTGGAAGTTCTTTGACTTCTGAAGAGAGATACTTGAAGCAATGTGATTTCTTATTTCAATAATGGGAGAATTGCACAGTTTGGTACATGAAACCGGTGGCTCTCAACCTTGGCTACACATAAGAGTCAACTGAGGATTTATGTAGCATCCAGTGCCAAGGCTGCACACTAAATCAATTAAATCAGGATCACTGGGAAATGGATCCAGGCCTTAGTATTTTTAAAAGCTCTCCAAGTAATTCCAATGTGTGTCCAAAACAGAATGGTTACACCAATTTAACCTTCCATTGCTAAGCTAACCTGATTATTTTCCCTCCTTTCCTCCTTCATGATTTCTTCTTCTAGCCATTTTTTTTGCTATCTTCAACTTTCTTTCCCTCTTTTTTTGAAGAATATTATTTTGATTGTATCATATTCAATAAGAAAGACAGATAGAGGCTTTCAACAATCAATATGGCATGGCTTAACAAAAGATGCTCTGCTTTATCCCCAAGAAGCAGCTTTCCCACCTCCACCATTCTTAGTTCCCTCATCTGCAGAATGAAACTCTCTATAGTATTTTCTAGTTTATAAACTCCACAATGCTAATATAAAAACAAGAGCATGGTCTTATGAAAGGAGCTCTGGATTCCCAAACTGGAGATTAGGTCTGATTTAATTAAAGGCAGATGGTTTTATTCCATGCATCACTATCTGTCTTAGTTTTGTTTTCCCAAGAAGCAGGATAGGAGACAAGAATTTGAGTACAAGTGATGTAATTAAGACTTGACCCTAGGAAGCACCAGTACAAAGCAGATGATTCAGGGTAGATTCTCAAGTTTAGTGCCACTGTGGTCAACTGGAACTCAGTCCTGCTGGACCCTGGAGCCAGTGTAGAACATGGGCTTCAGAGTTATCCCACCAGAGGGGAGAGATTGCTGGAGGCAGAGGAGTTGTATACCCACATTCTTTTGTTGTTGTTGTTATTGTTACTCATTAGTTGATGGCTGCTCTTCCCGCGACTTCGGGACTGTTAATTCTCCACTCCTTTCAGCCAGTTGTGATGAGAGCAGAGAAATGTGGTGTCAAGAGATGCCCTCAGGCAAATGAAATGCAAATAGTGACATTTTGGACTTCAGGTCAATGTATGCCACAGGGTTAGGGCCAAAGAAAATATGGACAGATGCTAATGTGGCTTTAAAAAATGGCAATAAATTATTGCTCTTTATACATTAGTTAAGGGCATTTGAGGAATAAGTGAATTAACATTTCCATACTTTGAGAACCCTCCCCACCCTTTGAGAAAACTGCTGCAGGTAGACAGGGTATGGCAAAAAACTAGTCTTCTTATATAAAAGGTTCTCTTGGATTCCTATAGAAAGAAGATAAAAATGTTTAACCTCTTTAGGCCCCATTTAGTCAGATTCTGCTTCAGGCCACTAAATGATAATTTTTTCCCAAATACCAGGAGGTTAAAACCTAGATTTTTAATAATGAAACTAAATGAAAATAAATACTACTTTCAAATCCCTATGCAGGAGTTAAGAAGAAAGGGTGTTGCTAGTGTGCCCTGCATCACCTAAGCCCAAAGGGAGAAAAGTATATTTTCAAGTCTAGGCCAGGGACTACAGACATATACCAGGATCACACAGATTTGTTTTCTCCCCCACTGAATAAAGAATGTCACTACTATAGCTCAGGCTCACACAGCTATGTACTCCTAAGACCATGGTCTCCCTCCATGTCTTATTGTAGAGTGCTGAACAAGATGGGCTGGCCATCTCACAATCTAATCATTACAGAGCATGGTACTAGGTGATTTTTTAAAAAAGTTAGATAAATAGTGTAGATATCTTTCCACATTTAAAAATCTCACTTGGAATTTCTTCTGTATAATAAAAGTGATAAAATTTTGACTTCAGATACATTACTCTTATCTCTCTTGATTTCATTTATCAGAGACTTCAGCACGATACTGATGGAAGTACAGAATCTATGAGCTGGGTTCCTCCTAGTGTAGAGTAGAAGGGATGGATGAGTTTGAGGGTGGATGGAGAGAGAGTAGTGGGTAGAGCATATGCCCCCAATATGAATGAATTCATGGTTTTAGGACACCAAAACAAGAGCTTATATTCAAAGCACCCAGCACCATTTGAGCTGCCAAGTGACCAAAGTTGCATGAATGAACCCAGACTAGACCAACAGAAGAGCCACTCAATTGAGTCCCACCTATATTGCTCATCCACTGAATTATGAGTAAATAAAATGGTTGTTGTCTTAAGTTACAATGTTTATGGTGGTTTGCTATAGAGAAACTGATTCATCATATAGCTTGTTCAGCAATAACACATGGGTATTTAAGGGAAGCCTTTGACATTTTCTTTTTAATATATATATAATTTCAGAGAGGAAGGGAGAGAGAGAGAGAGAGAAGGGAGAGAGAGAGAGAATCATTGATTGGCTGCCTCCCGCACGCCCCACACTGGGGAATTGAGCCCACAACCCAGGCATGAGCCCTGACCAGAAATGGGACATGACCTCCTGGTTCATAGTTTGACACTCAACCAATGAGCTATGCTGGTCAGGCAAGCCTTTGACATTTTAAGACGATTTGAAAGTCTATTTAGCCTTAGCTACATGGCTAAAATTTAATATAAACCTTTGGTTGCATGCAGGCCCATTCTATGTTAGATATGTCTTAGAATCTTTCTCCTGCTATAACTTTGTTTACTCAGACCTTGATTATCTCAGCCTGCCCAGCAAACTTCTGTTCAAAATCAACCTCCTTCACTATGTTTGCCTTGACTTCTGGCTCTAAAAGACTTCTTCATCCACTAAACTCATACAGTCATAAAAAGAATCTAATTATTTCACACTGTATCAATCAATCTATAAGGCTTATGTCCCATCTAGACTATAAGTTTGTTTCAGGAAAGAAGATGCCTATACTCTGTATGGTATCTTTCACATGGTTCAAAATATGTGAACATCCACCCAAAAATGTAGGTGTCTCAATGATTTACTCTCTAGTGTTCTTTTTTTTTTTGCATTTTTCTTTATTGATTAAAGTATTACATATATGTCCTTATCCCTCTATTGCCCCCATCTCCCCATTCATGCCCTCACCTCCCTGGTATCTGTGTCCATTGGTTAGGCTATATACAGGCATACAGATCCTTGGGTTGATCTCTCCCCCTTAACCCCATCTTCCCCTACCTTCCCTCTGAGGTTTGATGGTCTGATTGATGATTCTCTGCCTCTGGATCTGCTTTTGTTCATCAGTTTATGTTGTTCATTATATTCCACAAATGAGTGAGATCATGTGATATTTATCTTTCTCTGACTGGCTTATTTCACTTAGCATAATGCTCTCCAGTCCCATCCATACTGTTGCAAATGATAAGAATTCCTTCTTTTTTACCCCAGTGTAGTATTCCACAGTGTAGATGTACCACATTTTTTTAATCCACTCATCTGCTGATGGGCACTTAGGATGTTTCTAAATCTTAGCTATGGTAATTGTGCATCTATGAACATAGGGGTGCATATATCCTTTCTGATTGGTGTTTCTAGTTTCTTGGGATATATTCCTAGAAGTAGGATCACTAGGTCAAATGGTGGTTCCATTTTTAGGTTTTTATATATATATATATTTTATTGGTTTTTTAGAGGAAGGGAGTGGCAGAGAGAGAGTTAGAAACATCAATGGTGAGAGAGAATCATTGATTGGCTGCCTGCTGGGGATGGAGCCCACAACTTCTGTATGTCTATTAGGTCCTTTGCCCATTTTTTGATTGGATCATTTAACTTCCTTTTGTTAAGTTGTATGAGTTCTCTGTTAATTTTGGAGATTAAACCCTCATCTGAAATAGCATTGGCAAATATGTTCTTCCATGCAGTGGGCTTTCTTGTTGTTTTGTTAATGGTTTCTTTTGCTGTACAGAAGCTTTTTATTTTAGCCCTAGCTGGTTTAGCTCAGTGGAGAGAGCATTGGACTGCGGACTGGAAGGCCCCAGATTTGATTTCCAGTCAAGGGCACATGCCTGGGTTGTAGGCTTGATCCCCCAGTAGGGGGCCTGCAGGAGGCAGCCAATCAATGATACTATCTCATCATTGATGTTTCTATCTCTTTCTCCCTTCCACTCTGAAATCAATAAAAATATTTAAAAACAAAACCTTTTTATTTTGATGTAATCCCATTTGTTTGTGTTCTCTTTAGTTTCCATTGCCCTAGGAACTGTATCAGTGAAGATACTGCTTCGGCATATGTCTGAGATTTTGCTGCCTGTGGATTCCTCTAATAATTTTTGTCTAGTGTTCTTTAAGCTGACACAGAGTAGGAGGAAAAGAACAGGGAAATAATGCAAG
>NW_006286587.1:8646518-8652808 GCF_000327345.1 Myotis davidii
GTTCTTCAATAATAATGACAATCATTATATAATCACCACACATCCTGTATTTAACTTACACCCATAAAGTTTAGAATTCCAATAGCTCAATAATGTAGGTATGAGTCCCATTTTATGAATGAGGAGGTGAGCCTTACTGACTGGCACAAAAATATGAAAGCTTGCCTGGCAGGTGTGGCTTAGTGGTTGAGCATTGACCCATGAACCAGCCAGAAGGTCATGGTTTGATTCCCAGTCAAGGAACTGGACAGGGTTGTGGCCTGGATCACCAGTAGTGGGCATCAGGAGGCAGCCGATTAATGATTCTCTCTTATCATTGATGTTTCTATCTTGCTCTTCCTCTCCCTTCCTTTCTCTGAAATTAATAAAAACATTAAAAAACATATGAAAGCTCAGCTCATTTACTCTGACATAGTGCAAACTCTGGAGTGTAATTTATACTCCATAGCTCCCCTTGGGATCACACTGAAGTTGGAAATTACCTGAATATTCCACTCTTCATTTGGCTTGTTCCCTTTCTACCAGCTTCCCTTGGTCTTTCCCATGAATAATTTCTTTAAAATGTATTTATATATTAATTCCTATCTCAGGGGTAGCTGACTTCAGACACTAATTCAAAGGGATGTTAATACCAATTATAAGACCAAGGAAAGGTCAAAGACACAACTTGTTTAATCTTGCCACAAGGTTGATGAGGATGAAAACACACATTTGAATTCAGATCTGACTCCTTCCCAAAGTCACATTCCAAACACCATCTTATAGTTTCTCCCAATACACTGAGGAAGTCATGTCAACTTATATAAATCCCACGTTCAAAGGCTGTTAAATCGCATTGTTTACCCATATCTTCAGAAAAAAAATCACTTCTACTATCGTGGTAAACAACCTGCTTCCCTATTTATAATGGTCTGGCCCTCTAGCAACTTCAGCGTGAAATTATAGCTAATTTGCCTACAAACGTCAGGTGGTCATAATAATCTGGTCACTCAGTGTGTGTGTGTGTATAGTCACTCGGTGTAACTTAACAGATAAATACAGTATCATGACTCTGACAGTGTCCACCTCACCTCACACCACTTTCAACTCCAAAACAACTATTTTTATCAGATGATCAAGATATTGAGACTCTAGAGCAGTGGTTCTCAACCTTGGCTGAAATTCTGTTTCTTTGTTATGGGGTGGGGCCACAGCATTAGTAACAAAGAAACAGAATTTCCAGAGGATGAAGCCCAGAAATCAGGATTTTAAAAAGATTCCCAGGTGATTCTAATGTGCAGCCAAGGTTGAGAACCACTGCTCTAGAGCATCTCTTGTAAGACTCCGCAATTTGCTGTGTGCATGGCGTTATCCTAAGCCCTTTACATAAACAATTTCATTTAATGTAATGCAACACTGACTGGACATGGCCCCAGTTTTCTACTCTTCCCTTACAACACCCTAGGCAGTATGATTTTGTAGCAATGCCTAGCAAGAGGTGGAATCTATTTCTTCACCCCTTGTGTTTAGGTTTGGCCATATGATTTGCTTGGATCAGTGCAATGCAGTGGGAGTGATTGTGTGATAGCTCTAAAGCCTAGAAGGCCACTTATACTGCTACTTTCTTTCTTGGACCCCTACCACCAGGAGCACAAGTGTGGGGTACAGCTGGCCAATGAGAGACTACATGGAGTACAGATGAGCCATCTCAACTAAAGCCATCCTAGACCAGGCAGACATGACTAACCAATCAACTCTTCAAAATGCATAAGCCAGCCAGCCAGCCAAGCCCAAGGCAGGACTGCAGAGTCTTGCAGCCGACCCACTGATTTATAACCAAAAATCCACATTTATTGCTCTAAATCACTGAGAATTTGTGCATGCTTTTTACATACCATTGTTGTGACCATAGATCCAATAATCCTACAATGGAGATATTTTTTTTTTTAACAGATGTGGAAACAGGAGAGGTTAAATGACTTGGTCAAGGTTATACATTAAACATTTGATTGCAAACCAGGAATACCTAACTTCATGGGTTTTATTGCTACAATTTACTGCTTAATTTTCTCTGGATCTTTGATCTTCATTTCTTACTGACTAATGGCTCTTACTGAATAATTTGACCACATTGTCATCTGCCTTAGGATGCTATACTTCTTAATTTTATGTTTTGAAAGGGCTAGGATATTATAACCAAGTAAATATTATATAGACAAAACATTCAGTGGGAAGAGAATACCAGAATGTATGATAGAGAAAAGATATCAAAGGAAAGGCAGTCAAGTACAAATTTTACCTTAAGGGAGTGAAGCGAGGAGACTTGGAGTGGAATGATGTGCCCAGTGAGCCCATGAGGGGATGGCTGGTCCCTTAAGTAGATCAAGTCTGTGGCACATATCCATCTTCGAGTTTTGTGGTTTTGCATCTTCTCTATTGGAAACCTGATAGCATTGATTTGCTTTTTCTAGTCCGTGAAAGGTGTGACCATAAATATGTTGGACTGATGTTTACATGTGGTTTATAGAATCAGTCACATGCATTCATTTAAAGCCATACCCCAAGGACTACCTGCTGCCAGGGTGAGGACCTGGTATCAAATTCAATTAGGGGCCTCTGCTGTATTTATCCAGCTGCATTTGAAAACACACACACAAATACAAGCCAGGGTGAGGTCAGTCAGTACGCCTGGGCCTCCTGGGCGCCAGGGTTTATATATCTGCCCCATCAGTGTGGCAGGGAGACGTGGACCTCATTCCCATTAGCGTTAATGGAACCAATCGTATGAATCCACCACATATCAATGTGTATTCGCTCATGTTTTGATATCTTAATGCACAAAATTACATCTCTAGGGAAAGGCTTGCCTCCTCTTAAGTGCTCCCAATTCCCATTAACGATAATGGAACAGAGACACACACACACCCACCATTGCTCAGAAAAGTGGGCAAAATATGGGAGATGATTAGGTTTCAGAAGTGTCACAGGAGACTCATAGAAACTGCAGGGAAGGTCTAAAATGATCCTTCTTTCCAGGTTTATTTAAGCAGTTTCATTATACGTATTCATTTTCTCGGAACCATCAGCAGGTAATTGGCTGCATCCCCTCTCCTGCAGGAAGAAGCTGACATCCATACATGTTGAGAATACCCTTTGGGATGCGGGGTATATTTTTGAAGAAAGAGTGAAGAAGGTGCTGGAGCTGGGTCAGCAGGAGGGAAATGAACAAAAGGACAGGTGGGGGATTCTAGCCTTTCCCTGAGCGTGGGAAGAGCTGACACCCACTCGAACAGCTTCTCTGAGCTGGAGAAGAGAAACATGAGCCAGGACACTGCCCTGCGCTCCTCTGCCTGCACTTCATTTTGGGAGATGCTTGTCTACATTTTAAGAAAGTGAGATAAGAAATTCTGGCATTACCCTACGCTTTTTCTCTTTGTAGAGAGGGCGCTGATATAGGTCCTTCCAAGGTCTGAGATTATAAAAGAGATATAGTTATGTAATTTACAGATAAGGCTATGTGATCAGAATATAAATTAACATGAAAATTAGCCCACCCTTATTTACTCTCTCAACAAGGTTGGCTGATTTTCAAGGTTGTTGAACTAGAATTATGTCCTTTTGGTGATTTTATATAGTTTAAGAAAATGGCTTGACTAGAATCAGCCACACCTGTACACAGCATCATATTGTCACTTGCTGGTGGGAGGGACCCTTACATAGTTTTGATATAGAGACCACAGTGGCTGAAGTTCTATCAGATTATTCCTTTGGTGTAAACTCTCAATTTTTGTTTTGTTTGCTTGGTTTTTTTTGTTTCTGTTTGTTTGTTTTTTAATTTTTAAGTGTAGAGCAAAAGAGTCCTGGGAGAGACTATTTATCTGGAAGTTAACACCCAGGAGGAAACAATTTTATGAAAAAACACCTGGACATGATTCATGGAGGTCCAAGGGCATTTCAGAGGAGAGGAGAAAAGGAAGGGAATGGAAAAAAACAGGGACAAACATGGAGAAGAACTAAGATGATGGCAAATTCTCTACATTGTCCTTAGAGACGTTGAGAGGATGGGAAGAATAAACATATGACTGAGCTGGGTGCACACAATAGAAGGCTTTCTTCCTAAGGCAGAATCTTTTGCCCTTTTTTGGGGTGAGGGTTGCAGATCTACTCAGAGACCCTGAGGAAAGCTATGGAAGCTCTTGTCACAAACATGCACACACACACACATACATTCACATGCTTACACACAGCTTTATAGAATTTTGAATGTTCATAGATCCCTAACGTCCATCCATGGGCCCCAAGTTCAGGGAAACAGCCATTCAGATGAGTTCAAGGTCAGAACTCCAGGATGAATGAGAACCTTGTATCACATAGAACAGTGATTTGGGGTCACTCATTTCTAACAATCACACATAGAATATGATTTTTTTTATAATGATGAGAGTTTAAATGAGTTTCTATTGAAACTCATAGAAATACTAGAATGTTCTTATAAAGTTGCAGTGCTACTTGTTAAAGGGATACATATATAGGTATGGTAAGGATTAAGTTTTTATTTTAATTGTTTTTATTGGTTTTAGAGAGAGAGGGAGAAAGAAAGAGTAAGAAACATTGATTGGCTATCCCCACATGCACTCTGAGCCCACAATCTGGGTATGCGCCCTGATCTGGAATGGAACTGATGACCTTTTGGTGCACAGGATGATGCTCAACCATCTGAGGCACATTGGCCAGGGTAAGGATAAGTTTTAAGTTAACAGACCTATGTAGTCACACAGAATGATTTTTTGAAGTATTCCAAACCTTTATTTCTGTTCCCCCTCACACACACACACACACACACACACACACACACACACACACAAAATAACCAGCTTTCTTCCATTGATTCTTATATCCGAATCACTTAAGCAAGAAAAAATCACTAGGTCTTTAACAACATTACATTATTGGAACACCAGCTATTCCTCCATGCTTACCTGCCTCTCAATTGTTCTAGATTCCTAAAGAAAAAACACCACATTGATATAGTATCCTCTGCCTCCATATCATTCTTCCTCCCAGTATTTTCACAGCAAATGGCAGGCCTCAATATTATAACTGTGGGAGCAGAAATAGTAGATTACTCCACTTGCAAAGCCTTGAAAGAACAAAAATACAATGATTAAATCCTCTTTTCATGGCCCCAATAAAATGTCTGCCATGTGAGATTAAAGTGATTACTTGTACTTGTTTGTTAACTGTCACATATGAAAAGGAAGTTTTTAACAGTGACAAATGCTGATTTCTCAAATATATGTATTCTTGAGTCTGCAAGACACAGATGATGATCACCTCAATTATTACAGCAGAACCTTGTCTTGTTTTATTGCCTAGGAGGAAAATAAAATAATTTATTTGTAAAAATCAGAAGATCAGACAGAAGAGCATCTTACTAGTAACTGCTTTATTTATTTATTTATTTATTTATTTCGCATGTCACTAAGTCTAGATCAAGGCAAGTCCTGAATTATAGTATATTTGTTCTTAAACCGGATGGATCTCGCTCTTAAAAATCAGAGCACAACTACAAGAGGCACCCACAAGTCCACTGAGCTGGGCGCACACAATAGAATATGGATGCAGGCCCGTCATTTCAGCCTGACCATTTGCTCTAAGTGGTAGAGAACGGTGTAGCTGAGATTAAGGACCCTGTCCACAAATTCATTATTATTAACTGGGCTCACACAGGATTGCATCTGACAGTCTACTTTGTAAATGACTGATGCAGAGTTCTGATTATTCCTGTGGCTATGAACAATAGAAAGAGGGGCCTTGACTTCACCCAATTTGTGGAAGAATTTGTCATCACTGAGTTCTTTCTTTGTAAAAGTTTCCCAATTCAACTGGACTCTTTGCCAAGGATACTTAATATTGTGCCACTAAAATAAGGGACCCTCCTAGAGGTTATGCTTAGTTACCTGGTATCAATCAACCTTATTTATCCTCTACTCAATATCACTCCAAACTCTCAGTTACTAGACATAAACACTATCCAGTGTTCATAAGCAAGAATAGATATCAATTTGGAACATGGGCTTGCCAAGAACACAGGGCATTCAACTTCTTAAATTCTAAGACACTTTTCATAAGAAATGTATCCATTCAAGAACATAACCAATTAGAAAATTAAATTCGCCATAGTTTCTCTGTTAGTGACTTCCTCCTTGCTTGGATTCAGATGTAGAGAAGTGACAGAGATGATGCATGGGAAACCACATGAGTTGATTAGCTTGTAGAGGTGGATTGGCAACATCTAGACATGTTTTATA
>NW_006286587.1:8654073-8660599 GCF_000327345.1 Myotis davidii
TTTTTAACATTTCAGGTAATTGTGCTATGAAATTTTCATGTTTTTTTTGTTTTTGCTTTTGTTGTTGCTTATTATTATTGATTATGTGCAGTAAGTCACCATGGGTCCTAAGAAGGATAGTGATAGCAGCAAAATGAAAACGAAAATTGGGAGAACAATAATAGAGCTTTAAAAAGAAATAATTGCAAAGTATGATAGAGGTATTTGCATATCTGGTCTGGCTACTGAGTATAGCATAGTGAAATTGAAAAGTAGCACATTTTTAAAACATAAAGAGGCCATCAAGACTGCTGATGTTGCTAAGGATGTGAAAGTGCTCACAAAACAATGATTGCAGGCAACTGAAGAGTAAAAAGATACATTTTTTTTGTTGTTGATTTGGATAAACAAAAAGCAGTTAGGTGGTGATAGCATTTTGGAAGAGCTATATGTGAAAAAGTGAAATGCTGCATGATGAACTCCTAGAAGGAGTGCTGAACGTGATTTGCTTAAGGCTAGTAGGGGGCATTTTGATTTAAAAAAAAGAAGTGGCATTCCTAGTGTAGTGACCTATGGGGAGGCTGCCAGTTCTAACTAAGTAGCTGCTGATCATTTCATTGACAGAACACGAAAATAAGTTGAATGTGATGTGGAAGGCTAATAACAAAGCCTGGGTAACCCGGCATTTTTTATTTTAATGGATTCATTAAGTGTTTCTTCAAGTGCAAACGAATACCTCCGAGAAAAAGTAGCCTCTTGGGGCTCTTCCTGTAATGGACAAGGCTCCTATCTACCATCCAGGCTTGGAGACCAAGTTGGTGGATGAGTATAGCTTCATCATCATTAGCTGCTTGCCACTTAACATAACTACTCTCTTCCAGCCCATGGACCAGCAGGTCATTTATAATTTTAAGAAACTCTATACAAAACCACTGTTTCAGAGGTGTTTTGAGGTGACCTCTGGAACCAATTTAACCCTCAGGGAGTTCTAGAAGAAACATTTTATTATCCTTACTTGTTTGGGCTCATAGACAAAGCATGGGGGAAGTGTCTTCCAGGACCATGCAATCAGCCTGGAAGACATTGTGGCTGGAGTACGTTGCTGAAAGAGACAGGGCTTTGAGAGTGAGCCTGTGTCTGTTGTGGGGATACTGTGTCTCTGGGCAAGTGTGTGGGCTTGGAGGTGGATGATGATGATGTGGAGGAGTTGGTAGAGCACCTCAGCACCGAGCTGACCACTGAGGAGCTCCAAGACCTTCAGAGGGAGCAGCAACAGATGGCAACTGAGGAGCTCTCTTCAGAGGAGGAGGGCAGGGTATTCCTACTTCACTAATCAAGAACATGCTTGGCAAACGGGGAGCCATGCAAAGTTTTATTGGGAAATATCACCCTGAGAAAGAAGTGGCAAACTGTGGGATAAACTTGTTCAATGGCAATGCAGTGTTTCACTTCAGGCAAGTGTTAAAACGCAGGCAAAACCAAAACTAATTGGATAGGTTATTAGTGAGACAGAGGCCCAGTGAGCCTAAAGCAGGTTCTAGTGGAGCAAAGAGACAAAAGAAAAAAAGAAGCCCAGAATACAACTTCCTGATTTTTTTTTAATGGAAGGGAACTCCTCTTTCAAACAATGACATCCCTCCATCCCTTCACCTCTCCTCTCCATATTCAGCTATCAATAGCTCTCAACATTAAAGGTAAGTTCTAGCGTGTACATACATTTTCATTCTTTACTGTGCATTTCATAACTTCTCATTTATATTTCATGTCCTTTTTGTTTTTAAAGGGTTTATTTACATATTAAACAGTGCTTAAGACATGTACTGTATATAAGAAAGGTCAACACATGAAAAGAGTCTGCCATGGACTAATTCAATTGACATTATTTCTTTTGGGGAAAAAATGATTCAGTTTTCAAAATATATCATTGCTCAGCTTTCAGAATGAATTAAGTTTGAGAATCAAGGTTCCACTGAACTAGAACTCTCTGTAATGACATTGATAATTCCAGAGTAATGTTCTAACTCAAGCTAGCAAAATTTCTGGCTTTCAGCTTTTAATTCTCCCTCCTCGTGTCATAATCGGTGGGTGCTACATCGCCGCAAGGAAGAAAGACAAGGCACTGCCTCTCCCTTTGTTTGTGATAAACAGGAGGCACAATGGCTGGGGTATCCAGATCATAAATTATTGGTTCAGTCAGAGCCACCGCACCGCAATGCTGTACTCTTCCAGGACACTCAGCAACACAGCAGGCCTTTAAAAATCCCAACCGCTCCCTCCCTGCATAGGAGGGAAGGGAAAGGATCACCCCAGTGAGCCCTGGTGGAAATGGAAATCTGCTCACACTGAAAATAGAACTCCCATGGGGGTTTTCTTTAAAAAGGAACGACAGGGCCCTGTAGTTCGGGGTGACATATGTTGAATCATTTAAATGTAGTTTCTTTCCACATAGTTTAGTTAGAAAGCAAATGGGTTTGAAGCAAGAAAAAAATAACACAGAAAATAGAACTTGAACTCAAAATGACAGTTCAGGAATTTCTCCCAGGCCGGGGCATCCAAGGTATCTGTCAGCACAGGCCATTTTCCTTTATCCCTCTTTTGCTCCTGGAATATAATTTTCTGAAACTCTATTAAATGACAATCCTATGATATCTCATTATTGCCCCCCATCTCTCCTGACTCATCTCGTTATCCCCTCTGGAAGTGTGTATCTAACATTTTCTATCTATAGGACATTCAAGGTCCTCTTTTAAAGCTCTCAACTCCCCAAGGCTTCCTCTGCACGTGCTCCATGCTGCGCAATTATCACTTAAAAAAATACTGTCCTTTTTCCTAGGCGCTCCTCTATGTGGTTGAGAACTTACTCACACCCTGGCTTGTTCAATATGTGTTACAAGTGTGTTAGTCATGTCTTCCCAGAGAGGTCAATTGGTCCTTGACATATCACTTCTCTTTCGGACTCAGTAACACCAAGTTGATGCTGCAGTTTAGGTGTTCAATAGCTATTTGTTGGTTGATTGCATAATGGTACCCACTTACTCAAACTGAGGTAACGTGACATTTCTGAGGCATGTGCTCTCTGGCCATCCTGATGCTGTGGTCCCATCCATCCACTTCCAAATGACTGTGGGGCTGAGTACATATCAGAGCCCAGGGGTAACACATGCATCATGCTGCTCCTGCCCCTATTTGTGCTGGGAACCCACTGCACTGTTGTCTCAGGGGCATTAGAGAGGTCTGTAGATTACACTACCATTTTCAGTTTGTTGGACCTTCTTAAATTGTATATTGTATTTTATAGTTATCCTAGAGTCCTGGTGCATGACATTAGTGCACTGGGCCGGGGAAGCGTTCCTCAGCCCAGCCTGCAGGGAACGGGCCTAAGCCAGAAAGGTGGACATCCCCTGAGGGGTCCTTAACGCTGTCACTGTGCTTGCCAGCCGTGATCCTGGCTTCTGGCTGAGTGGTGCTCCCCTGGTGGTCAGTGCACATCATAGCGACTGGTCGTTCTGCCATTCAGTCAATTTGCGTATTAGGGTTTTATTATTTGGATTTCAATGTTCCTTCACCAAATGATTCTCCCTCCCAGTAGAATAGGCAGAGCTATGCATCCCTATCCTGTGCATTTTGGTTTCATGTAACTTGTTTTGGCCAATGAACCATTATTAGACATGTCACATACAGAGGCCTTAGATATGCTTCTTCATTAGTTTAGCTCAGTGGTTCTCAACCTTCTGGCCCTTTAAATACAGTTCCTCATGTTGTGACACAACCATAAAATTATTTTTGTTGCTACTTCATAACTGTAATGTTGCTACTGTTATGAATCATAATGTAAATATCTGATATGCAGGATGGTCTTAGGCGACCCATGTGAAAGGGTTGTTCAACCGCCAAAGGGGTCGCGATCCACAGGTTGAGAACCACTGGTAGCTTCTTTAGCTCTATTATTTGTCTTGTGAAGAATTTGTCTTTGGTGTTTATCCAGTTTAAAAATTATGAAAACGCATGGAGCCAACTCAGATGTGATTTAAAGCTAAAAGTCCAGCTGAGCCCACCAGAACCAGGTAAGGCCAATAAAGATATTAGCCAAACCATAGCTGGTCTATAGACTAGAGCAAGAAAAGTAAGCATTGGTTGTTGTAAGCCACTGAGATTTGGTGAGGAGAGGGTTGTTGTTACATAGAATTATGTAAATGACTTATGAGGATTAAATACATTATATATACATGCACGAATTTCGTGCACTGGGCCTCTAGTACATATATATATATATATATATATGGCACTTAAGCAGGATCAGGGACTTATTACTCAGTGGTGTTAGCTGTTATCATCATCATTTTAATTATTTTTATTTCACCAAAATTCAGGACACAAAACCCCAACTGCACTCTGCTAAATGTTATGTGGGGAATTCAAATGAATGCAGGATATGGCTACTGCCCTAAATGAAAGAGCAGTCTAAAATGGGAGATAATACCATATGAGCAGTTACTACATAGGATAGCAACCAATGTTCAACAGGGCAAGAGGGCCCATACCAATTGAACCCACACTTACTGAAATCTCATTTGGTCCAGTACTTAGACAAGGATGGGGAATAAAACATGAGTTTTTAATAGAAATATGAACAAATGGCTATGAAAATGTGAAAGACAGAGAGTAATTACAAATGTGTGGGGAAGATCAAGAATTTCCACAGAGGAAATGAGATGGAGGTTGAATTAAAGAATGCTGTCATGGAGAAAAAAAATCAATGACAAGGGAATTCTGGTCAGAAGAAGCTTTTCTAGAAAATTTGGGAATGGCAGTTATAGATGACTAAGGCATATTGTTATGAGGCTTAATAACACAATTCTTATCATCATCTTATATACTCTGTATTATAATTTCTTTCTTTCTTTTTTTTTATACAAATGATGGATTTGCACTTTAGAGAGGTTGAGGAATTTTCCCAATCTCAAACATCTCATTTTGGAGTTAGATGGGAACTCAGGGTCTTTCTGACCCCAAAGCTCATGTTTTATTACATCACCTTTTGTCATGGATATCAGTAGAAGCAGAGGAAGGGATACCGATTGGGGTGTTATTTGAGTTTGGTCTATATTTGTAGTCAATTGGGGGGCCTTCAGAGAGTTTTGCAGAAGAGAGATACCGCCTTAACTGTGCTTCCATAAGGCAACTCATTTTGCATGGAGTGGGCCAAGTGATCAGAGAGGAAGAGTTTGGGAACTGGGAAACCACTTCAGAAGCATCAGTATGGTCTAGGATCAGCCGTGGGCAAACTACAGCCTGCGGGTCAGATCCGGCCCGTTTGAAATGAATAAAACTAAAAAAAAAAAAAAAGACCGTACCCTTTTATGTAATGATGTTTACTTTGAATTTATATTAGTTCACACAAACACTCCATCCATGCTTTTGTTCCAGCCCTCCCGTCCATTTTAAGAACCCATTGTGGCCCTCGAGTCAAAAAGTTTGCCCACCCCTGGCTAGGTGCTGGGTCTTTGGTGTGTGCTGGAGTCAAGGGAGAGAAATGGATTCCATTTTGTTCAGCTGACAGAAAATAATTTTAGGATGATGATATTGATATATTTGCACTGATTAGACTGTGTTTTTTTTAATGTCTTAATTATAAATGACTTTTTTATTTGGAAACTCACAGGAAAGCTGCAGAAATACCCACATTTATCTATTGTTAAAGTTTTGACTCATTCGTTTACTTGCCTTCTCTCTTTCTCTCAGCACACATATGCATAATACACATATATATTAAATATATTTTTTTGTAAACCATTAGGGAGTAGTTTCATATATTTTGTATCTCTACCCCTAGATTCTTTTTGTTTGTTTGTTTATTTTTGTTTAATCCTCACCAGAGGATATTTTCCCATAGATTTTTAGGGAAGGTAGGAGAGGGAAAGTCAGAGAGAAACATCAATGTGAGAGAAACACATTGATTGGTTGTCTCCTGCAGGAGCCTTGAACCAAGGCCCAGGCTCGGGAGGAGCCTGCAACCAAGGTATGTGCCTTTGACTGAAATTGAACCTGGGACCCTTTGGGCTACAGATGATTTTCTATCCATTGAGCCAAATTAGCTAGGGCATAATCCTAAATTCTAAAGTGTATGTTTCCTAAGGATAAGGGTACTTTTTTTTTTCTTTATTGTTGAAACTATTACAAAGGGTACTCTTTAAATAACCAAAGTCACTTGTGAATTTCAGGATATTTTTAGCATTATTTCCCTTCCATTTTAGGATCAAGTCTAGGATCTCACATTTTATTTAATTGCCATGTCTCTTTAGTTTCATTATTCTGGAACTGTTTCTCAGCCTGTCTTTCCGGTTATGACATTGACATTTTTTAATAATACCACCTCCTCCTTTCAATGGAAGGTTAAATATTGAATGAATGTTCTTTATCTGGGGATTTCTGAGGATTCCTCATGACTAGACTAAAGTTGTGCATTCTCAGCTGGAATACTGCATGGGGTATACTGTGCCCTTGTCAAAATATCACATTCAGAAATAGGATGTTCATCAGCTTCTCA
>NW_006286587.1:8661221-8664944 GCF_000327345.1 Myotis davidii
CACATTAGAATCACATGGGAGTCTTGTTAAAATCCTGATTTCTGGGCCTCATCCTCCGGAAATTCTGTTTCTTTGTTACTAATGATGAAGCCCAAAAATCAGGATTTTAACAAGATTCCCAGGTGATTCTAATGTGCAGCCAAGGTTGAGAACCACTGCCCTAAGCCAATGGAAAGCTCCATGCACAAGAGGGTAGACTTATCTCCTTGGTTCTGAGAGAGCCAAAAGCCGAAGACTGATGAGTCAGAGTACAGAGGCTGATCTCTTTGCTTCAGAGTGGGACCAAGTCTGTGATGCAATCCATGCTCCAGAGATCCCCATGGGATCAAGCAGGGACTGGACTCCAGAGGAGCCCACACTCTTGCTCAGCTAGTTCCCTTGTCCCATCTGCATCCTTACCTCCTTTAGAGATTTCTCCCAAGTGCACTCTCAGTAAGTTGTGTCTCGTGGGACCCATGTTCTTGTCTCAGGCTCTACTTCTAGCAAATTCAACCTAAATAACCCAACCAAATTAATATGGGAAACATTTTGAAGTTATAAATAATCTCCTAAGAAGCGATTTTCAAAAAGTAGGTAGAAATGTATATCTTCCATGTGAATCATTTGAAAAAATGAAAAAATATTTAAGACCATGTTATACAATCCTAGTACTAATATAGTTTTCAACAGCATTACCATCTGCCAGTAATATTGGTTAGAAATTTTAAAGTTATCTTTGTCTCTTTCCCCACAAACTTACCTCCAATTAGATGCTATCCTCTATCTGCAGATTTGCTCACTTCTGCAGCCACCTCCATGAAGTCTTCCAAGATTCCCTGAATGAAAACTGATTTATCTTTTTCCCATATTTCCCATATTATTTGTTTTTCTAGTAAGGCACTTCTCATATTCTGCTTGTCTTTTTATTACCAGTGAGCGCATCTAACTTCTCCACTGTACTATAAGTACTTAGGGAAAATAACTGCATCTTATTCCCCTTTATCCCCATATCTTCAGTTTTCCCTTCTTCTGATATTTTTAGCTCAACCTCCTTGCCTACATTTTGCCTGTTCCATAAATGACAGCTGCAGAAAACAATGCCTGCCCTAGTTAATGAACCAATCACTCCTCCTATCCACACCAGTCATGGCTGCTTGCATTCCAGGCCTTGTCCTTGACCCTTGCTTGTTCTGCTTCTTCCCTGCCCTTATTTAGTGATGATTACTACTTACCCTTTTGAACATTCATATTGGGTTTCTACTCTGGTTCTGGGCTCAACCCATTTCAATATCCCCTATAGCCTTGGTTGAGAATTGCTTTTCCAAAGCACATATCTATGGGGCTTCAATAAATGTGTGTTCTGAAGCCCATGGGGATACTCTGCCCTGTATGCTTTCCACAGGTGCTCTGTTTATCAGCTGGGAGTCACAAAGAACCAAGAAGCTGGTTGGTCCATGAGTCAAATTACAATTAACAGGAGGCCTTCACCCAGCTGGTAAACTCTGGCTCACGAATGTCAGGCCTTATACCAATGTTTGGTCGATTCAAATCCTGGTGCATCCTTTAGATTTGTTTCCTATGCAAGCTCAAGACACATACAAGTTCACCTGGAGAGTCATGGAGGTCATGGTCAGGAAACCAAAAATGTCAGAATGAGAGATGTTTTTGGAGAGGTCCCCATTTTCTTTGAAGTTAATGAACTTATTGTATCGAGATGGGTCTTTCCTGATTGGTGGGGAAATCTCCATGCAATTCTCTTTTCCTAGTTTAATTGCTTTAACACAGTTTTTCATATTGTCTGAGTTGACCCCTAAATGAATCTCTGTAAGTGAAAGTGTCTAATAAGTTGCAAAGGACTAGGAAAATGTTAGTTGTGCTGTTTTTGCAATTGGTGCTTCAAGGCAGGGAAACATTTATTTTGGCTGTCTCATCTTAAACTTGAGAAGCTCTGAACCCTGACACCTAACTGTTCTTAAAATTACAGCAAGAGAGAAGGAGAGGTAAACATAAAATTTAAGCAATTATATATACAAGGGCAAAAGTGGCTAATATGTTGAAAAAATCTGAGATGCAAGAGGTGGAGCCGGGGCTGTATATTAAGATCTTGACTTCAAAGCCCTGTGAATGCATGTTTAATTCTTTCAGCCCTAAATAGATGTCTTAGATAGAAGTATTCTGTGTGAGACATGATGTATTTTTGTGGCTTTAGAGACAGATCAAGACCTTTCTCTAATAAATGTTTCTAGATTTGTGACATTTTGATATTTTAGGAATACTTATCAGAGTCTAAAATGCCCCTTTTATTCCCTAAATGCCAACAAGGCCACAGCTTCTAGTGAGAACCAGCAAAATTAGAGAACAGAAGTTTATCTGATGAAATCTTGGTAACATTTGATAATAAAAAATAGAGAAAACATTCTCAATTAAGAGAGAATCTGACTCCTATTGTGGACAATGTTCTGTTTGTTGATTTGATTGTTCATCCATTTGTTAGTGCATCTATTTTTAATTTAATTTTTAAAAACTTTTATTGTGAAATAATTACAGATTCACAAGAAATTGCAAATAAATGTTTTGGGAGGGTCTGTGCACTCTTCACTCAACATCCTATGTGACTGTAATATAGTATCAACATTAGTGAATTAATGCTGGCATTATTCACAAAGCTTATTCAGATTTCCCCAGTTATACATGCACTCTGTGTGTGTGTGTGTGTGTGTGTGTGTGTAGTTATATGAAGTTTTCTCAGTAGTGTATCTCAGTGCAATCATGACCACAATCAAAATAAAGAACTCTTTTATCACCACAAGACTCCCTAATGCTATTCTTTTGTTGTTTGTTTGTTTGTTTGTTTTAGGATGCTGTAACTTTATGGTTTATTTGAAAACAATCCTAATGCTATTGTTTTATAACCACACCAACCCTCTCCCCCAAATCTAATTCCTGACAACCACTAACCGGTTCTCCATTGCTTTATGTTTTTTCAGGAAT
This sequence comes from Myotis davidii, assembly GCF_000327345.1. Classification (NCBI taxonomy): domain Eukaryota; kingdom Metazoa; phylum Chordata; class Mammalia; order Chiroptera; family Vespertilionidae; genus Myotis; species Myotis davidii. The sequence continues at coordinate 8,664,192 of NW_006286587.1, forward strand.
GTTAACTAGATGGGATCATGCAGTATATATCTTTTTGAGATAGGCTGGTTTCATTAAGCATAATTTTTGGGTTTATCTAAGTCATGTGTATTAATAATTTGTTTCTTTTCATTACTGAGTGATATGGATGATATGGATGTACCATAGTTTATTTGGTACCCACTGGAAGACAGATATTTATTTCAGAATTTCTGTGTATGCAATTTTGCTGAGTGGCTCATTAGCGTTAGACATGAAAAGATTCAGCTCAGAGCTAGTTGATTATAGAATAAGGTCTGACCTCCAGGAGAACTGGATTTGAATAAAGAGAGAGAAGCAGAATAAGGCAATGCTCTTGGTTCCTTCTCATTAAAAGATGTATGATGACTCTTCCTAGATGCTTGGGGGTGCTGCTTAAAAGAGTAAAATCAGAACCAGGTCCCAGATTTGAGGAACTAAAGTTAAAACTTGGGTCCTGAATTTTTAGAATGGCAATATATCAGCTCTGTGCTTTTCCAACTTTGATGTGTTTACAAATGCTCTAGAGATCTTGTGAAAATGCAGACTATAATTTGGAAGATCTGGGTGGGGCCTGTGACATTATTCCTAACAAGAACCTCATTGATGTTGATGCTGGTGGTCTACAGATCTATTTTTGAGCAACAGTGGACAAGATAATACCAGAGATTTTCTTATAACTTAAAATACCTTTCCTTCTTTTAGATCATGTTACAGGCTGACAGGTAAAGTGCTGGAGATAGAAGTTGCAGGAAT
>NW_006286587.1:8664984-8668057 GCF_000327345.1 Myotis davidii
CGTAAGGGAAGTGAGGGGTTAGCATGCCAGCCATTCTCTCCCCAACCTGGCCTCACCTGAGATTGCCACATGGGAACAGCATATAACTGCTCCAAGACCACAGCTTTGGCTCCTGTGAGCAGCCGTAGCCTGGTTGATGGGCCTTGGCGGGTCTCACTGGTACCCAGCTCTGCACACCCTAACTCTCCTGAATGATACTGAGAGGAGAATAACTATGAGTGATGGGTGAGATTCCTTTTTTGGGCTTAGCAGTATTGAGCAACTGACAGCTCTTCCTGTGTGCAGTATTGACAAAGGAAGAATTCTTCTCATTTCTTTTTGCCTTCATGCATGAAAAAGGGTACACTTATTTATTCCAAGCCATTCTAATAGAACATAATTAGGCCCAGTGGGTTGGAGATTTGAGTTCTGAATAAAGATAATTTTGATGACAGCTGCTGTCAAAGACTGGCTTGAGAGGAGGTGAGACACCGTGACGGGTGTGGGGCACAGAGCCTACTGATGGTCTGCTGGGTCTATGAAGGGACTGTGTGGGAGGATGGCCTAGATCAGGAGTTAGATAATATATTTTTTCTCTAATGGGCCAGATAATAGCTATTTTAGGCTTTTGGTTTATCCAGTCTCTGTCACAAGTACTCAAATCTACTTCTGTAGCCCCAAAGCAGCCACCGAATATATGTAAATGAATGAGTTTGCCTGTGTTTCAGGAAAACATTATTTGTGAACATTGGAAATTGAATTTTATACAATTTTGATGTTTCATGGACTATTGTTCATCTTTTGATTTTTTTCTACCATCTAAAAATAAAAAAATCAGCCCAGCCTGTGTTGCTCAGTGGTGAGCCTCAACCTAGGCACCAAGAGGTTAACCCTTCAATTCCCAGTGGTCAGGGCACATGCCTAGGTTGTGGGCTTCATCCCCAGTGTGGGGCTGGCAGAAAGCAGCTGATCAATGATTCTCTCTCATTGATGTTTCTCTCTCTAGCCCTCTCTTTTCCTCTCTAAAAAAATCAGTAAAAACCTGTGTTGGTTTTGTGTGTGTGTTTTTTTTAAAATAAGGAAATTATTCTTAGCTCACAGCTGTACAAAAGGTGACATGATGCCTTTGGCTTGTTGACCTCAACCTAAATGAACTTAAAAATGTCAGGAGTCTGGGGTGCAAGAATTTGGCCTTGGAATACTCTGGGAGAAAAAAGGGCTTGACTTCTGCAGGTAAATGCGTTTCAGAAAGAGATGGATGTTTCACTGCATCTCACCCTGCTGCAAGTGTTTGCTTCTTCCTCTGAGAAGTAGGGTCTGGGCTGACAAAGGTTGCCTTTCTCAGATTCCAAGCAGTAGATTCAGCCCATAGCTCGCATTCTGCCTCGGATGGTTTCACCTTTGTATGTTGCCATGAGTTCTTCCATCTTGTTTCTAGAGAGCAGGCTGATTGTGCCTGTGGACAGCAACCTTCGGAACAATTCCTGGCTTTGTAAGACTTACTGAGGCTGACCTTCGCCGTGCTTTGCATTACTGTGACTGACTGTTCATGAACTTGGTTCTTGGGTTAGCACCCTGCAGCACGAACCCCGTGCTCTCTACTGCAGACATCGATATGCCCCCTATCTGATAGTCAATAGTAAGGATCACTGCAGACAGAAATATTGCCTGTGTGAATAATGACAATGAATCTGTTCCCGAAGGAAGGTGGTCTTTTGTCTGAACGTCTCCATTGCTGTTATCTCATCAGTGGTTTTTGGGATCAGACCAAGGAGCCAGAAAGTGGTTTGATTCCTGTTTAGAGAAGAAGAAATGAAAAAGGCAAGGGGCTGAGTAACTTTCCTAAGGCTGCTGAGCAAGACTGTTGCTGAGCCAGAGTGAACAGGCACAGCTACCGAATTCTCAAAAGCTATCAGTCCTTTGACTACATATGTAATCCCTATTCTATTCAGAAATCTCTATGCACATTGTGGGCTAAAATGGCTGCATTCCAAGACCATGAAATGGGCCAAGGACTGTAAAATCCTAACCGGGAAAAAAACCCCACCTGGCTTCAGAGAGAACTGATAACCCATTGGTAGCAAATAATGTGGTTCTGTAGGTGAATAAGGGACCATGCTTAATACTAATAGAAATGGAGTAAATTTATGTATAATATGCAGGGGAAGATTCTATGCAGGATTTAAAAAGCCCTGAGTTTAGCTCCATTCAACCAACTGAACTGACCAAAAAATTGATGCAGTTAGAAAACATCTATTGGAGGGTAGTTGCGCTTGTTCAAGTCTTGGGAACAAAGCTTTGTAAGGATATGGAAACATTTATTTGCTCAGGTAATTCCAATGAAATCAGGAAAAGAAAGGGATTTAAAAATGGAGGATTAGCCCCAACATGTTTGGCTCAGTGGATAGAGCGTCAGCCTGCGGACTGAAGGGCCCCAGGTTCGATTCCGGTCAAGGGCATGTACCTTGGTTGTGGGCACATCCCCAGTGGGGAGTGTGCAGGAGGCAGCTGATCAGTGTTTCTCTCTCATCAATGTTTCTAACTCTCTATCTCTCTCCCTTCCTCTCTGTTGGAGGATTAGCCCCAACCGGTTTGGCTCAGTGGATAGAGCGTCAGCCTGTGGACTGAAGGGCCCCAGGTTCGATTCCGGTCAAGGGCATGTACCTTGGTTGTGGGCACATCCCCAGTGGGGAGTGTGCAGGAGGCAGCTGATCAGTGTTTCTCTCTCATCAATGTTTCTAACTCTCTATCTCTCTCCCTTCCTCTCTGTAAAAAATCAATAAAATATATTTTAAAAAAATGGAGGATTAATGTCATGAGTATATAAGCACATGAAATATAATTTAAAAGCACAAAAACACAAGAAATCAGAAAAGACACCAGAACTCTAATTTAGAGAAGAAAACACAAATGGTCCAAAAATTGAGAAGATGCCCTGCCTGGGTAGCTCAGCTGGTTACAGCATTGTCCTGATAAGCCAAGGTTGGGAGTTCAATTTCTAGTCAGGGCACATATAAAAACCAACCAATGAATGCAAAAATAAGTGAAACAACAAAGTAATGTTGCTTCCTATAAATAAATAAATAAATAAATA
>NW_006286587.1:8668083-8684186 GCF_000327345.1 Myotis davidii
TTAGAAGATAAAAAACTCCCAAATAAAGTAAGAAATCACTTTATTATATTGAATTAATAAAGATTAAAAAGTAATAAGATCCATTTAAACTACAGTGAGATATCCTTGCACACCTATCAGAGTGGCAAAAAAAATAAATGCTGGTGAAGATGAGAAGAAACTGAATCACTCAGACATTGTTGATGAGAATATAAAATGATACAGCCACTCTGGAAAAACAGTTTGGCAGTTTCTCATAACAATAAATATGTAACTGCTATCTGACCCAGAAATTGTACTCTCCTGGGCCTCTATCCCAGAGACCTGAAAATGTGTGTTCACACAAAAACATGAACACACATGTTCTTAGTAGTTTTATTTGCAATAACCTCATATTTGAAACAACCCAGATATCCTTCAGGGAGTGAATGGTTGCACACACTGTGGTACATTATTACCATGGGTCATTGCTCAGCAATACAAAGAACAAACTGCTGATACATGGAACAAACTGGATGACTCTCCAAAGAATTATGCTCCTTGTAAAGAGACAAGCCCAAAAGGTTACAATCTCTATGATTTCTGAAATGACAGAAATATAAAAATGAACAGGTTAGTGGTTGCCAGAAAATAAGGAGGGTGTGAGGGTAGGAAGGATGCGGGTGTGGCTCTTAAAATGCAACATGAGGAAAACTTGTGGGGATGGAAACAGTCCATACCTTGACTGCATCCACGGTCATGTGCTGGTTGTGACATTGGGCTAGACTAGTTTTGCAGGCTGCTAATTGGGGTACATTGGGTAAAATACACATGGATTTCCCTGGATTATTTCTTACAACTTTGTGTGAATCTATAATTATCTCAAAATAAAAAGTTTAATTAAAAATCTGATGCTGACAGGAAGGACATAATGAAGTCTCTTTTTGCTTGCACATTGGGTGTGGTCTCATTACCAAATACGGGTAAATTTCTGGAAATATGTTAACAACACAAAAGCCTTAAATTTTTCTCGTATCTGCCTTAGAAGTTCTGCTTATAAGAATGTATCTTAAGGAGATAAATGGACGTTCATATGAAGATTTCGGTGTGAATATGTTCAGTGTTGCATTATTTACAAGCAGAAAAAATTACAAATAGACAAAATGTCTAATAATTAAGGAATATTTAAAGGGTTATGGTACTAACATGCCATGTACTCAAATGCAGAATTAAACTCATTTTTTGTAAAAGAAATAGGCCATTTATTAGAATGTGAGTTGTAGGGATAGAGAATTTCTTTGTAAGTAGAAATAATTGGTAATTTGCTTTCATATAATAGAGAAATATATGTTTCATAGTGACTGCTAGCATTTTGGAGATAATCACATAAGAGTTAGAAAGTACACTTTCATATCAAAAGAAACAGGATGAAACTTGAGAAAGCAAAAAAAAAAGTAAATGAAAATATATAGAAAGGAATACAGAATAAGATCAATACTTTACTCATCTTACCTAAGAGTAAGAACAGGCTGAATTCTCCTTTGAAAAACAAAAATGATTAAACTCATTTACAAAATACAGTCTCACATTATTTATAGGCTATAAAGTATGAGGGCAGAAACATTATTAGAAAATAAAAAGGTCAAGAGGTCAAAGGGATCAAAAGGAGATAGTGTGCAATGTGCAGAAGAAATGACTTATGATGAAAATACTGGTCTCCCGATCTATAATAATAAAAGTGTAATGCTAATTAGACCTGATGTCCTTCCGGACATCTTCAGGACAAAGCCTGGGCTGTGAGAGAAGCCCAGGTCCCAGGTGCTAGAGGGAAGCCGGTGGTGGTAGCTGGGGGAAGGAAGGCCCACTCTTGCACAATTTTTGTGCATCAGGCCTCTAGTATTTAATAAACAACAAAGTTCTATTTTCTATGTAAGTTACTGTCTTTCAATTTTCATGTATTTAAAAATATATGTAACACATTTTTTAAAAACATGAAACTTGAAAGGCATTAACTAACAATAAATGATGCTATAAGCTTACTTTATTATCTTTTTTCATGAAGTTCTTGATAGCATTTAATGGTTTGACTTATAATAAATGCAGCCAAAATACTTTTTTTAGGCTGAAATTATTTTGTTTATAAATTACATTGTTACTTGACAGGAATAACTATAAAATTATTTTGCAAACATGATTAAGATAATTTTGCAAAAATTCTGAAGGAGAGCCATGATACCAAATAACTATTGTCACAGAATGACCTGGAGGGAAAATTGTCCAGCTTTCTCTCATAGACATCTGAAAAAGAATGAGAGATATTTCCTTCCTGCATCCTGATCACTGCACCCCCCTCCAGCCCAGTCACCAAACACATGCACCAACATGTAGTCTGCATTTGTTGTGGATCTGAAGGTTGCTGTTCTGTATGCACCTCTTGTGACTTCAGGTGTGCACCTGTCCTTCTATTTAAAACTGTACAAGTAAGATCACATCTACAGAAGAAGGACACCATGCTCTATTAACTACCCAGGCTATGAGTTTAGTGTACCTACCTGCTGTGAAATCCCATTTGGTTGTGCAAACAGCTACTTCCTTCCTTCCCAGAAGTAGCTGGGAAGACTGTGTTCTAATATCTGAGTTTCTCTGGCTCCAAAACGTTTCTGTTTTCAAAAGTTGGATTCTTATGGGTTCTAGAGGTAGTTTGTCTTAGAGGATGGATGACTCCAGGGTAAGGACAAGAAAGGTGGGGGTGTCATCACAGTGGGAACTTGCATCCACTCCCACACACTGCTCTGTGAGGTGGCAAGACTTTCACGACTGCCAAGAACCTGCCTGGACCATGATCACAAAGCTTCAAGTTCTGGGAGGCAGATGCCAGAGTCTCTTTTGGATAAGGCTTTGTGCAGAAGGGCTTGGCCAAACTCCTTTCCTTATCATCATTGCCCATACTGCGATGGAGACCAGCACGTAGGCAGTCAAGTTTAGTCAAAGGAGCCGTAGGAAATATGGCAAACCTCACCACGCATGGTTTGAAGTCAGACAAAATTTAATTTAGAAAAGTTAAAAAAAATGATAGTTTTTTTACTACAATGTGTAGGAGTAAATTCATACTCCCTACATTATGGTTTTATTATTTACTAGAGGCCCGGTGCACGGAAATCGTGCATGGGTAGGGCCCCTAGGCCTAGCCGGTGATCAGGGCTGATCAGGATCAGGTTCCCCGCCTCCCTGCCTCCCCGCCTCCTCCTTCCCTCTCTCCCTCAGCACCCCATTGCCAATGCTGGTCACCCACCATGTTCCTCACCTCCCCCTGGTGGTCAGTGCACATCATAGCGAGCCATTGAACTCCCATTCTCCGGGTTGAAAGAGGGGACTCCTTGCATATTAGCCTTTTTTATATATAGATTATTTGCAAGTGACCGTGTGAGCATTTTTTGGGAATGTTTGCTTTTATTGACTGTTTCCAATATGATTAGCTGCAGCTCAATAATCCAAATGGTATTCATAGAACATGATTTGTAATCTCATCTGGAGCATTTTTTGGTCTTGGCCCTTACATCATCATATTTTTACATTAAATATTCTTTTCTCATCAGTGATCCATTTTCTGGATTAAATCATTGTTTTATCCCAATAGAAAAAATGAATTAAAATAAAATTCATTAAGAACCATGTTAAATATATAATTAACACAAAATTTTGCATACTTTATTTTCACTGTGATGGAGTATAGCATAGTTGCTCTTGTTATTGCACAACCAATTGGGATTTCACAGCAGGTAGGTATGTGAAACTCATAGCCTGGTATTTAATAGAGCATGGTGTCCTTCTTCTGTAGATGTGATCTTACTTATACAATTTTAAATAGAAGGACAGGAAAACACCTGAAGTCACAAGAGGTACGTGCAGAATAGCAACCTTCAGATCCACAACACATATGCAGGAGTCCAAATACATGGGGAGACTTCACAAACTCAAGATACACTTAAATTAATCTGGGACAGCAGGAGGGCTTTCATTTAGAGAGTTACACAAAATAATTACCCACAAGAGTACATTAAATCTTCAATAATCCTCAGTATATTTAGTATATTTTAATGCATGTTGTTTTTTAAAACTATATTCAAAAGAATTCAAAATATTGAAAAAGGGAAATTTGAAGTAGAAAATCGGGAAGCCCCCAAATACCACTATGGAATTCTAAGATGTTTAGAGAAGTAAGTTGAAAACTAATGGTCTAAAGACCCCTTCTAATTATCTGATCCTTTGAACCTATGTTTTAATTGAGTTGTAGTTATTCATATTTTTATTCAGGGCCTCATCAAATAGTAGTTCTATGGTTGGCCTGCTTCAAACTCAAGCAACACATAGAATAGAAATTGTGTAACAACACACAGGTTAGAAATCCATGTAGAATCAGTCCTCACGCTCTATGGCTGAGTGTAGTGACAAGAACATTTCAGCGAACATATCAAACTTGGCAAAACTGGATGAATCCCCATGGATTCTATTAAATACATTTTATGCATAATTGCAACGAGAGGGTAGGGCTTATTCATTTAGATTATTTTCCTCATAAAAATTACCCTTTGTGCTTTTCTGAATTGTAAAAGAATGGAATATTTTTGGTCAATTTTTTACAGTTCAGAGTATATTCACTCAGTTCATTCATTTCACATAGACTTTGCTTGGCAGTGCATTTGAGGGCAAAATTTCCAAAAAGAAAATGAAAAGTATCTCAGGAGCATGTAATTTTCTTTCTTAAAACAGACTTATTGAGTTATGATTGACATATAATAAACTGCACATATTGAAATTTGATGTTTTGACATATGTGTAAATCTATGAAACCATTACAGAATCAAGATAATGAAAACATCCATCATCTTTAAAAGTTTTGTTATATCTCTTGGTAATTTCCTTTTCTCACTCTTCCTTTTTGGATGTTGATTTTGTATTTTGAAACTTTAATAAGCTTACTTGTTAGTTCTAGTCACTTTAAAAAATTTTCATCAAATTTTATAAATGCAATGTTGAATAAAAATGATGACAACATATATTAATATACTTGCCTTTTTCAGATTTAATGGGAAAAAGATTTAATTTGTAAATATTAAGTATGATATTAGCTGCAGGTTTTTGATAAATGCCCTTTTTTTTGATTAAGGAAGTTCCCTTCTATTCCTCTGTCATAAGATGACGACATATTTTTGTTTTCTTTTTATTTCGTTTTCTAATATGATGACATAAATTGATTTTCCAATATTAAACCAACCTTGCATTTCTGAGATCAACCTTATTTGGTCATGATGTGTTATCCTTTTCACATATTAATTTCAACCTTATTTTTGTTTCTCTTTATCTATTGTATAATTTTTCTGGCTGCCTTTCACATTTTCTTTTTATCACAGCAATCAAATATGGCAAAAATGACATTGAGGCTAGTTTTGCATCTAGGCTGCAAGAGCTTTGCTTAATTCTGCTCTTCTGTAGGATCCCTGCAGAAGGGAGAGGTCTGAATTGACTTTCTGGAAGGTTAGAAAGATCAGAGACCATGTTAACAGAGATCGGCCATCAAGATGAGGCTTTCTAGTCCAGGGAGTCTTTAGCTAGTCTCCAGCTAGCATGGGTCACCTCAACCACGGTCAGCCAATCCCTGCCAACCCAGAAGAAATATGCAATTGACTCACAGAATTAGGAGTTAATTGATATTTATTTCAAGCTATCATGTTTTGGGGGAGTTCATTAAGCAACAATAACTAAGTGACACAGTGTATTTACAAATATGTAAATGTGGTAGGTTTCAATCGACATTACCCATTATTAAACATGTATGTCCAGATAACTAGTGTAGCATCACCACACTAATTATTTTGGTTGAATTTTAAGCTTCACCACCTTGAGTAAAATTTCAAGTGTTTCTTCCAAGACAAACAAATGCCCTTTTAAAGTTATGCATAGAGATTCTGACCATGATTTATTACTATCCACACTATAACTGAAGTTTGCTAAAAAATAAATTAGATATGAGGATATCCATAGTTAAATAATTACTTTAAAATTTCCTCATTTTTTATAAAGACTTGCCATTAAAATTTTCCCTTCCAATTGCTTGTTTGTGTGCTTTTAAAAGGTTACAATCAGATTTTGTTATACATATTTCATTTTAGGATGATACAAAGTTTAATTTGCACAAATAACTCAGAAACAAAACTGTTAAGAAGCTACAGTAGTTCAAGGGCAAAACTGGGAAATCACTGGGCCGATGGTGTGTGCTGGATTGTGAACTGGACTCCTTCCAACCAGGAGAGATCTTTGCAAGGAGAAAGACCCTGGCAATAATAGACAGTAAGCCTGTTGGCACACCTGGTAAACTGGTGAGTCTTCTGCAAAAAGGTTGTTCATCAACTGTTTCCATGAACAGAACAATTGGAGGTGAGAAAAAATATTTTTTTATAAAAGCGCTTGATCAATTGGTCTAGTAATTTTAGAAAATAAAGGTCAAGAAAGAATTTGGTAATAAAAGTTCCTTGGAATTTTTAAAAAATCTATAAGAATAATTGTTACCCTGCAGCTGGTTCTGATTGGGAAGGGCACAAGGGAGCCTTTGTAGGGCTGGGAATGTTGTAGATCTTGGCTGGGGAGTGTTTAAAAGGTGCATGCTTATGTACAAATAAATCGAGATTTCAGATCCATGGACTTTATGCCTGTTTGTCTCAAAAATAATTTTTAAAAGAAGTGTGGTGTTGAGTCCAAGAGAATAAGATAAGTTTATGCTGAAAAGGTATTTGAATGTTCACACAGCACCTATCACACTTTATATTTTTTTAAATTGTCATTTAGAAAGATAATGTCAAACAGGTTTTATGTTTATAATTAGTAAGGATACCAAAATAAGCAAAGTTCTTTAAGAGTAGAAAAATCTGGGTTTAGGAACAAAGGGAAAAAATAACAATATTTACATTAAATGGTAAAATCCTAACTTTTACCTTTAGGTAGGCCCAGTAGTATGTAACAGCTAAATCTTGAGTAAATTCATTCTCATAGGGAATCTTTAAGATGAACTCGAGATTCAGGAATTATTGCTTTATGTCTGAGGTTGACATCATATGGGACAGTTGTGTTTTCCAACTAAATATTCCCTATTGCCATGATCAGAGAGAGTTCACTATAACCAGGGACAGCAAACAATGCCCCATGACCAAATCTGAGGTGCCATTTATGTATTCCCCCCAAATTCATCAGTTGAAGCCTAGCCCCCAAAGGTATTAAGAGTTGGGGTGTTTTGGAGTTGACTAGGTATGGAGGCTAGAGTCCTCATGAACAGTATTAGTGATATCATAAAAGAAGCTACAGACAGATCCCTTGCTCCTTCCACCATGTGAGGGCACAGCCAGAGGTGCCAGTTGTTACCAAAAAGAGGGTTCCTACCAGAACCAACCATGCTGGCACCTTGATCTCAGACCTCCAGCCTCCAGAGCTGTTGAGAAATAAATGCTTGTTGTTAACAGACAATATTTTGTTATAGCATCCTGAACAGACAACAGTTGTTTTTTAAGATAGAGTTTTATAGTAATACAGCCACATGCCACTCATTTAATATTGTCTTTAGTGGCTTTCTCACTATAAGAGGCATGCTGAGTAGCTGTGACAGAGCCCGCATGGCCTGCAAAGCTTAACATAGTTACTATCTGATCATATGTTGGAAAAAGTTTGCTGATCCTGTTCTATAAGAAGGATCATCCATAATTAGCAACCTCTATAATTCTCATTGTGTGCCCATAATAAAATGCAGTGTATTATGCTCACCCATGATGTAGGCACCTATGGGGAAGAACAGTCTTACAAATAACCTTGTATTCATTTCTTAGAGTAGTTCTGGTATATAAATGTGTTTCCTCTCTTAGCAGACTAAGCAACTGCATATTAGAGAAGGTGAATAACCAATAACTTTCCAAAGCTCTCTTGTGTAAGAAGTGGCTAATTCTAAGCTTCAACTTACATCTGTCTCACTCAACCTTCTTCCAGTAGAAACACGGAGTTTCCAATTCAGATTTGCAAAGTATAAAACCTTAGAGTCTAAGTGGTTCTCAACCTTCCTAACGCCGTGACCCTTTAATGCAGTTCCTCATGTTGTGGTGACCTCCAATCATAAAATTACTTTCGTTGCTACTTCATAACTGTAATTTTGCTACTGTTATGAATCGTAATGTAAATATCTGATATGCAGGATGTATTTTCATTGTTCGCGACCCATAGGTTGAGAACCGCTGCCTTAGACCTAGAGTGGGATGAGTCTGGGAATTCTGTCTAGGTATTTCTACCAGGTCAGGTAAACAAAGTGCCAATAAGACTGAAACCAAGACTTGAGAAAATACAGCAGAGGTGAGCTATTTCTGAGTCTCTGGTCTGAGCCATTGGGGTTGGGTTTCTCCTGAAGGGAACTGATATTTCCTTAATCAATTATCCTGGTAATGAGTCAGCCATGTAAAGCCTTTGACTCATTCTTTCTACTGTGTATAAAATCTAAAAGAAATAAGATCAACGTCTCTTTTTGTCTCAGACTCCTGAAAAGATTAATCCATGCCTGAACCTTTGTTTTTGTTTTGTGTAATTGTTTTTTTCTGCATTCAACCAGAATATTTTATGTTGAATAACATTCATATCTTTGATCTCCTTTTCCTCAGTCATAAAGGTTAGGACAGCTTGAGTAATGTCGGGGAGCATGGAATCATGGAGAGGATGGAGTGAGAGTCAAGTTTTGTGTAAAACAATACCAACCCCTGCAAATGCTGGTGCCCCAACTCACAGTTCTTGCACCGAGTTGAGGCAGAGGAACTCCTATCACTGCCTCATAGAACCTTATTTTAGTTTTCTAAATGAAAACAAACAAACAAACAAAAAACACAACACAACACACACACACACACAAAACACACCACCTAAGTTTTTATTATTCTTAATAACTCTGAATAACTCAGCCCTGACCACACTAATTCAGAGTCCAATTAAATTACCTCAGTTTACAAGAAAGCACCCAACCCCTTACTTCATTGTGTGTTGAGTTCTGCCCTTGAAACAGAAGGGGCTAATCTTGGGGAAGGAATGAAAATGTAGGGAGGTGGATTGCATTGATTTCCTAGGACCTTTATAACAAATTACCATAACCTCGGTGGCTTAAGATAGCAAGAATTTATTCTCTCACAGTTCTGGAGGCCAGATATAGGAGATCAAGGCTGTGTCCCTTCAGAGGTTTGAGGGGAGATTTCATTCCTGGCCTTTCCCGGCTTCTGGTATGGTTTCCACTTCTTGTTTTGAGGCTACATGATTGTAATTTCTGCATCTGTGGTCACACTGCCTCCCCTTTTGTGTGCATTTTCTTCTGTATGTCTGTCCCCAAACTCTCTCTGCCTCTCATAAGTTTACATGAGATTATATTTAGGGTCCACCCATATAATGTAGGATTGAGATCCCATTTTCAAGATCCTTTGCATAATCACATCGTCTGCCGTATGATCATAGGTTCTTTGCCATTTAACAAAGAAAAATCAACCAAAAAAAATGAGTTCGCGTGTCACCTTTGACACGCATGTCATAGGTTCGCCATCACTGGACTACGATAAAGCTGTGGCTGGCCAAGGTGAGACTGTAGATGCTGCTGTACTTGAGTTGTTGCTGTCAATTAGTCTGTGGTCATGCACCTCTTCATTATCTTCAAATGTCAGGGACGCCTTGTTAAAAGTTACAGCCTGACCCCTGGTGTTCCAAGGAACAGGATTGGGCCTGTGCCCGCATTTGGGTCAAAGAGATATGGGGATGACTATGTCTCATATGTCAAGGGGTGATCTCAGCCAGCCAAGATGGCTAATATCACTGTGATTATTGGGGGTTTATTTTATGAAGAGTCGTGGGCAAAGAGAAAACTGATAAGTGGCTAAATGAGGGAGACAGGGTACAAGGATATAAGGTCTTGATTGTCTATGAGGTAGTCAGAGAAAATTCCAAAAGTAGCTAGGCATCATTTTGAGGTGGGAATAGAGTGTAATGACTTCCCAAAAGCATCCCAGCAGGCCTATGGGCTCAGCCATGATAATCCTCACAGCATTACTCATGGACCATTGAGTTATAGTTCATAAAATAAGCATAAGCTCTATTGCTATTTGGGGATGGAGTGATGATTTCCTATTCAAGGGACATTTTACCTTTGATTCACTTCAAATAAAATACGTTGAATACATCAAAGTGTTAATACTATTACTAGAGAATGGAGGCTTATGATTTGAAATAATGTAGCTTAATTTTTCATTCATCTACGTGATTCTATTATGTGCCACTGGATCAACTATACACATTCTATTTCCTTAGCAGAAAAAAAAAAAGTAATTTCACAATTGAGAGCAGTAGGCTCAGAGAACATAGGCACATCATGCTGGCTATTAATCCAGACCCACTGCAGGGCTGTCAAGTGCAAAAATTGAATGGTAATGCTACACGGAAATGAAATAGGAAGAAGCCAAACTCCTTTTGAAAAATTTAAGAAAGATGAAAAGGCAATTTGAATACAAAATTGACCCTGGCAAATAATTTGGCAAGGTGTGTTAGTTTCTTCTAGGCATGGAGTTTATCAGCAGATGAAATACAATGAGCAAGAAATGGGCAGGAAATGGATGTACTAGTAAAGCAGAAGACAATGGCATCCCTTGTTCAAATATCACCATGATGTGATTTTTCAGGTTTATATGTCATAATGGAAGACAGAGTGAGGCGAGTTGGCAATAGGATATGTCAATATTTTCCCTCTCCAAAATGTCACCAGCAGTTAGAAGACAGCATTTTCAGTCATAACCCTCATGAATAATATTCATATTGTAAATAGGGGAAAATCTGAAACTACATTGTATATGATAAATCTATGTTGCTGAGTTAACCCAAGAGTAAAGGAATCCTAAAATTGGTGCTAATATTGAAAGTTGTCCAAATCAATGTAGGCCATATTGTATAAATGGCCTGGGAGTATTATTTATATTTGGACAGGTTGGTGATGGAAAACTGCATGGCATATTCTGATGTAGAGAATTATACTTTCACTAGAGGCCCGATGCATGAAATTCGTGCAAGGGGCTCAACCCTCGCAGCCCCGGCTTGGTCCGAAAGGTCATTCGCTGTCCAGTCTAATTAGCATATTACGCTTTTATTATTATAGCTTGGTTGATGCTTGCATGTGTCCTGACCAAGGATTGAACCCAAGCCCTTGGAGGATGTCCAAATGACGGCTTAGACCCACTCCCCAGGGGCCTAAGCCATTAGTTGGATATCCTTAGCACTGCCTGGAGGCAGGAAAGGCTCCCGCTACTGCCACTGCTCTCGCCAGTCATGAGCCCGGCTTCTGGCTGAGTGGCACTCCCCCTATGGGAGCACACTGATGATCAGGGGGCAGCTCCTGCATTGAGCATCTGCCCCTTGGTGGTCAGTGCGCATTATAGTGACCTGTCGTTCCACTTGTTTGGTCAATTTGCATATTAGCCTTTTATTATATATGATTATATAGGATTTCCACCCCTGGTAGAGTTCATGCAAGCATCACCTACCAACCCAACTGGGTGATAATAATTCAGACTAATAAGGGGGTGTTGGACAAAATAATGAATATTTATGGATGAACTATTATGTGCCAGGCATGTGCTAAGAACTGTTAGATATGATTTAATTTAATTTACTTCTCTAAATATCAATGATTAGGGATAATCTATGCATATTTTTATAGATCAAGATACAAGGAAGAGAGGGATGAAAAATTTGAACAAGATCAGATAACCAATAAATATAGAACCAGAATTTAAAGTTGAGACTTTCTGACTTTATTGACTCTTAAAAAAAGAAATCCTGATGTAAGGATATTTTTTTTTATTGATTTTTAGACAGAGGAAGGGAGAGAGAGATAAAAACATCGATGTGAGAAAGAAACATTGATTGGTTGTCTCATGTATGCACATGGACCAGTGATGGACTCAGAACCTAAGTATGTGCTCTGACCAGGAATTGAACCACAACCTTTTGGTGTACAGAACAATGCCCCAACCCACTGAGCCACATGGCCAGGGTTATTGACTCTTTTAATAACATGATCTTACCTCTGAAACCAATATTGTAGAAAAATTACTAGTTGAGTAAGTGAATAAAATTTTAATTTAAGGAGTTTGGTTTCTTACAAATATACTTAAACTGCTCTCCTGCAAACTCCTCAAGGTTATAAACCTGTGAAAACTTCCTTACTCTCAGCTGGCTGTTAGCTTATCACTCTGGTGGCATTGTTAATCAGTTACATCACTGGTGTTCATGTGCTTTTAATTCTTAATTCTATTAATAAAAATTTTGCCATATGTACTTATGTATGTATACTATATGTGTAGGTATATGTATAACTTAAATATATGACCTGCTGCAATAGATATATTGTACATTATAAAGCTCAAACAAAATAGAAATGTAAAAACTGAGAAAGGATCATATAAATATTTAAAGCCATTACTTAAGTAGTTTTCTTTTCTGTTTTATTATGTATTGTTGTTTTTATTATACATATTGTGTTTTATTTATGAATAGTACACACATACAACATTTTAGTAACAATGAGGTTGAGTGTTCCTCATTATTTTTAAAAATCTTGCCTTAAAACTTATAATAGCGCAGTTTAAAAATCGTAGCTTCAATTCAGTATGTAATTTTATTTAAATAAATAAAAATTTCAATACTTTAAAAATATACCATAGTTTAAGAAAAGTTATCAAGTCATATATGTATACTTCAATGAATTTTCACAAAGTGAACTTATCAGACCCCGAACCAGAATAATCCCACATCCTATCAGCTACTTTGTGACTCTAACAGTAACTATGCCCTCTGTCCTTCCCAAGGTCATCTTCAAATAGCATTTTCAACCTTTACATAAGGGATAATGCAGCATGTTCTCTTGTGTGAGTGATTTCTTTTGTTCACATTTATGTTTATCTGATTTATTAAGGCTGTTGATAGTCAGTGCTTGCATGGAAATAACAGAAAATATTGTAATATCAATAGGCATTTGGCTTGTTTCAAATTTGGGGTATTACGAATAATGTTGCTATAGCAATTTTTTCACATATCTTTTGTTGCACATAAGTCTACATTTCTACTGAGTTCTAGGAGCATAATTATCTTTGGAGGATCACACGGTAAATATAGGTTTAATTTTATAAGAAACTGACCAGGTTTTCCCTGGCCAGCTAGGCTCAGTTGGTTGAGCATTGTCCTGTGCACTGAAAGGTTGCTGGTTCGATTCCCAGGTCAGGGCACATGCCTGGATTTTGGGTTTGGTCCTGGTTACGGAGCCAACCAATCAGTTTTTCTCACATCGATGTGTCTCTCTCTCTCTCTCTCTTTCTCTCTCTCTCTCTCTCTCTCTCTCTCTCTCTCTCTCATCAATAAAAACATATTTTAAAAAATAAAAATGAATAAACTGACTAGGTTTCCATGTGGTTGTGCCATTTTATGTTTCCATCAGCAAAATGTGAATGATCCAGTTGTTCCAAGATAAACCACACTTGATATTGTCATTGTAGATCATTTTAAGCAGTCTGGTGGGTATGTAATCATAGGTATGATGATATGGTTTTAATTTGTATTTCCACAATGGAGTAATGAAGTTGTGTGCTTTTTCATATGTTCAATGGTCCATTGGATAATCTCTTTTTTGTGAAATAACCATATACGAATTTTTTTTTCCATTGGATTATTTTCATTTTTCTTATTAATTCATAAGAATTCTTATATTCTTTATATACAAGTCCTTTGTAGATAGAGGTTACTTATTTTGCAAATATCTTTACCCATATTCTGGTTTGCCTTTACATTCTCTTAATTGTGTGTTTTGATGAACAGAAGTTTCTAATTTTAATTAATTCCCACTTTCTGTATGGGCATTCAATTGACCTGGAACCACTAATTGAAAAATCATTCTTTACCTATTACTCTGCAGTGTTATTTTTGTCTGAGGCACATGGTCTGTTTTGGACTCTAAATTCTGTTCTATTTATCTATCTATCCTTTAGACAGATTTATTTAGTGGGGTTTTATAAGTCATCACACCCAGGGTAGAATAAGTCATCATACCCAGGAGTTTGATCTTCCAGATGATTGGCCCCTCTCATCCTTACCCACTCGCCCTTATTGACATGCCAATTCTAGTATCAGCCTGTTAATTTCTACCAACAACATGGCAGTTTTAAAGGGATTTCACTGGATTCATAGATTAATTTTTAGGTGTATTGACATCTAAAATGTGTTGAGCCTTTCAATATAACAAATAGTAAATCTCCATTTTTGAAGAGTTTCTTTAGATGTTTTTTCTCTTTGACATTTTAAAAATCCTTCATTTAATTTTTTAATTGGTATCTGGCTTTTTATAGTATTATAAATTATATTCTTTTTTAATGGATTACATTTCAGCACTTTGGTAAAAATACCTGTGTTTTGGAATAGCAACAACAAAAAAGTATACACTGCTTAAATAAAACTTTAAATACTCCAAGGAGTGTGAACAGTGTTCACAGCAATTTTATGATCTCCCCTGTCGTAGACAAAAATCTAATCTAGCAGGAATATGCAAGGTTTTCCACGCCCGAGCGAAAGACATCAATTAAAAACAGCATTTTCTGTTTCATAATAGACTATAGAATTGAAATGATTCTCTAAATTGATTATGTATCAGTGACCTTGTGGTTTTTATTAATAAATACAAACATTTTTATTTCAGGTTTTCTATATGCACATCTACAAATAATGACACTTTTGTTTCTTTATTTCATATTCTTTCACTTTTTATTTTTTATTCTTCTTTACTGCAGTGGCTTGGCCTCCAGTACAATAATGATTGGAAGTTATGATAGCAGGTAAATTTGCCTCTTTCCCAATTTTATAGGGGAAGCTTATTTACACACTATTAATCAGCTTAAGAAAGTTGCCACCTATTCCTAGTTGACCATAAGTTTTGTGTGTGAATATTGTTTTACCAAATACCTTGTTCTTTATTCTCTCTATGTGGTGAATGATATTGATTGAGGTTTGAATGTGTATCCTCGAAACCACCTCTACCTTGTCATGATATATTATTACTCAAGTTATATTTTGCTAGGTTAGGATTGTTAATATTTTGTTTAGTTTTGCATCAGTTTTCATGAAGCAAAGTGGCCTATCATTTTTCTTTTTTATATTGTCCTCATTAGGTTTTGGCATTAAGTTGTGCTGACTGCATTAAAAGAAGCCTGGTGAATTAAGGACTTAAATGTAAGATGCAAAACCATAAAACTCCTAGAAAAAAAAAAAACATAGGCAGTAAAATCTCTGACATTTCTCTTAGCAATATTTTTTCCTGATATATCTCCTCAAGCAAGGAAGGCAAAGGAAAAATAAACAAATGGGACTACATCAAACTAAAAAAGTTTTTGCACAGCAAAGGAAACCATCAACAAAACAAAACAACAACCTACTGAATGGGAGAAAATATTTGCCAATGTTACATCCAATGAGTTAATATTCAAAATTTATAAAGAACTCATACAACTCAATACCAGAAAAACAATATAATTAGAAAATGGGCAAAGGACCTGAATAGACATTTCTCTGAAGAAGATATATAGATGGTCAATCGATATATGAAAAGTTACTCCACATCACTAATCATCAGCGAAATATAAATTGAAACCACAATGAAATATCATCTCATGCCTGTCAGAATGCCAGTAAACAAATGTTGGCAATGATGTGGAGAAAAGGGAACCCTCATGCACTCTTAGTTTGGACAGCCATTATGGAAAGCAGTATAGAGTTTCTTCAAAAAATTAAAAATGGAAAAATGGTACTGACTTATGACCCAGCGACTCCATTTTTGAGAGTATATTCAAAGAAACCCAAAACACTAACTTGAAAGAACATATGCAACCCTTTGTCTATTGCAGCATTATTTACAATAGGCAAGGCATGGAAGGGACTCAAGTGCCCATCAATAGATGAATGCATAAAGAAAGTGGTGGTACTTATATACAATGGAATATGACAGGGCCATAAAAAAAAACAATGAAGTCCTACCATTTGCAACAGCATGGATGGAC
>NW_006286587.1:8684608-8692995 GCF_000327345.1 Myotis davidii
AAAATAAAATAAGCTAAGTGGCTTCCCTCTCTTTCTATTATCTGGAGTAATTTATGTGAAATGGGTCTTATTTCTTCATTAAAGACTCAGTGGAAATCAAGATAAAAAAAATTCTAAGTCAATTTATTTTGGTAGTAAGATTCTTAATTATATATTGAAATGTTAAATAACCATCAGACTCATTGGAATTTTTTTTCCTGTACCAAATTTGGTAAACTTTGTTTTTTCAAGGCTTTACCATTATACCTAAATTTTCAAAAAATTTTAACACAAAGTCTTTCATACTATTCTTCTATTATCTTTTACTCATAGTGATTTCCCAGTCTTCATTCTGTATTTTGGTGGTTGGTGCCTCTTAGTTTTTTTATCTATCTTATCAAGATTTTATCAACTTCATGTCCTTTCCAAACAAAACAAAATAAAACAAAACTTCTGACTTGGGTTGATCTTCTCTATTTTAAATTTACTTTTCATTTCATTAATTTCTTCCATAATCTTCATTGCTTCCTTCTTTTTCTGAGGTTAATTTCCCATTCTTTTCTAACTTGTCAACATTGATGTTTAGATAATCCATTTCCAGTTTTTCTTCTCTCCCGTGTACAATATGATTGCAAAGTTCCATCTAAGCACAGATTGAGCTATTTTCCTCAAGTTTTAATTATTTTTTACTTTTATTATTATTCATTTTCTCATATTACCCGTTTTTCATTTACCCATTGCTAACTTAGGAGTCTGTTATTTAATTTCCACACATAAAAGAATCTCCTAAATTTTGTTTTTATTAAGTTTCAGCTGAACTCTACTCTGAGTGTGTGATTTTAATACCATAAATTTGGTTAGATTTCTTTGATAGCATATGATCCATCTGGGTAAATGTTTTATGTATACTTGAAATAGTATTGATTAAGATGTTGATGAGTTCGGTATATTAAACAGGCCAATTAGGACTGATTTATTAATTAAACTGTTGAAGTACCAATCGCATCGTAATGAATGTTTATAACAAATGGGGAAATAAAGGTGAGCCTCTGAATTCGAATCACCCAATTTTCCCTTGTGAGCTAAATGTGATCCTCTGTCATCTGGACCAAGAAAAGACTCCAGCTTTGATTTGTATTTTAATTTAGAATTTAGTAGTTAGAATTTTATATTTTCATGTTTTAAATCTTTAAATAATTATTCAATGATTTTCTCTAATCCTAACCTTGGTCTTGTCTTAAAGTAGTTGGTTTTTTTGATTCATTTTAATGTAATTATACTAGACTTCTTTGAGTTAATAGTTTCCATGTATATTTTCCCCCATATCTTTATTGTGTAAAAGGGGGCAGGTTATTCAATAATATGAAAAACACAATAAAACCTTTGTGTAGGAAATATACCCTAGCTACAGTGGAAAACAATCCAAGAACTAGAAAACAATTGGAGCCTGAGAGTCTCCCTGGGCCCATCTTTCTCCATCTCTTCTTTGTTCTGCCCACTATCTCTGTAATCCTGTTTGTCGCTCAGTATGGCTTCCATGCCCATCTCACTAACCAGCTGGCTGGAGCTTTCTGTATCCACTGATCTAGCATATTTTATTTAAGTCAGATGTAAAATATTAGCTTTCTGGTCAAGTAATGAGAAACACCTCTAGTGCAATACATGGACTATGGTATATGTATAGGCTATCGACCTGAGGGGTTGACAACAATCTTTCAGAAAGCAGTAACGAATGTCTCATCAGCTGCCAGTGACTATTGGATTTGCAGCTCTTCTTTGCAAAAGCATATAACAGACAGATTCCCTGGTTCATGTCTCCAAATTGCTCTTTAATTGAAATGTTTGCTAACATTTATAAATTACAGGATATTGCATAAAAACCCAAAATCCCAGTTCCTTTTGAAAAATCAGAAGTCCTGAATGGAGTAGATCAACATTCCTACATAGAAACATATGCTTAATAAAGCTGTTTTTCCCCTTTTTAGATCTGGCCTTCATTGCTACCTGGACCAATTCCTTTGTAAAGCTGACCTGATTGCTTTTGACTTTGAGATCCTTGAAAAAATTCTGACCGTAAACTCCGATGACTTTGAAGACTAGCACTTTATTTGAATTACCTTCGTATCACAGTGTCCTGCAGAACATTCAAGCCACATTTGGTGACCAGATCGATGTCACTGAAATAGTTAAAGTAAAAAAAAATTATCAGTATACTCACCAATCTTAATTGTTAATAATAAACAATTATTTTATTTTAATTAATCTCTGAAATCCACAGAAGCCACAAACACCTCAATTTATCCAATAATTTCTTCTTAAATCGAAGTTTTAGAAAAATAATTACAGGTGCTAACAAGTAGAAAAACTGACTGTGCACAGAATTGGCTTTTTGTTGTTGTTTGGTAAAGGAAGGTGATTAGCAGAAAATGGAAAACAGAGAAGATGCAGAAAGAGGAAGCTGGGAGCAGGAAGAACCTCACACTGGGAAGCAAAGACACTGTGATCACTAAGAATCTATTTCATTACACATCCCAGCAATCGCTCAAAGAGTTTCTTGGGACAAGCAGTTAAAGCAGGTCACACATGAAAAGGAAATGCTTTGTTTTGTATAAAGTGGAAGAACTGGGAATGATGGAGATTTTTATGGGTCAGTACCTTGCTAATCAGTGAACATTTTACAATTTAATTTAAGGCTTTTTTAAGCCCTGGAACTCATTAATGCAGAAGCCATTGGAAACTGCTGGGACCCTCACAGGTCATCCACAGAGATGCCTCAGTCCCAGAACTCAGATGCAAATAAACAAGACATCTGTGTCCAAAAGTTTGACTTTCACTCTCTGTATCCAATGAAGCTGAGCGCAAACGCTCCTTCAGAAGAGGCTGACCTCAGAAGGTTCTGGCACATCCCCAGTCTGGGAAGGACTAACAGGATTTATATGCACAGATAGGAGAGGGCCACTCAGCACCTGGTGATAACACCGCATTCAATCAAGGGAAATTAAATTCTAACAGGATTAAAGAAGTCAGCAGTTAATACATAGGAGCAAGATTTCCCCCAAGCCGACATGCACATTGAAAGCCTATCTTCTTTGGGAGAAACTGCTAAGAACATGACACAAAGCATTAAGGAAGGAAGCAGCTTAAAATATGTGCAGAAATTTCAGCTTTACATTCTGGTATGGCAACACAGATTAGGTCTGAATCTCCTAAGATTTATTGCCCTGTTTGCTACCAATGAATGCAAAAACATGCATTAAAATAACACTGTGGAACCAACCCAAATAAACTAAAATTACATATCAGATTTGTAGTGTGACTATCACACATGCACTCGAGCACGCGCACACACATACACAAAGGGAATATAGCAAAAATATCAAATATGAAAATCATGAATATATTTCATTATCCCAAATCAAGGCTCTTTAATACTTTGTGGTTGTGCCTCAGAAATCTAGCTCTTTCCTATCAATGTTTCTGCACTTCTCAATTTGCAATTTTTATGAAACTCAAAGAGGATGCCCGCAATTTATGCAAATGAAGGATCAACATTTCCCTAACAGCAGTTACAAGGGACTTATCTTTTTCCCAAAAGCTCTCTCTTCCCTTGAGAAGAAATATACCACGCTTTTATGGGCACTGTCACTTCCTCATCTTGCTTCCTGCCATAGATGGCGAAGTGAAACCAAGGACTGTGCTGCTTTTCGGTTGCTTCTTTCTCCTTGTAGAAATTGACTCACGGCAACTACATGCTCCAGCTAGTCAAACAAGCCAGGATTGGTGAAGTGCCCGGGCTACAGGACAAGCTTGTCCTTGAATAGGTCATGGCTCAGCTGAAGCTTGCCTTCCCTGGGGACAATGATTCCCTGCCAAAAAAAGGGCTGGTTGTTTTGCTCGTATTCTGTATTTCTCAGAGAAGGAAATTGGTCTCTGTGGTAGACTAATTACATTAATGGTCCCACTACTTGGCCCCTGCCAGTGTCCTCACACCCTTCCCTGTAGCATTATAGTACCTTCTGAGTCTGACTCTGAGCTCGATTAGATTATATAATTTATTTTGGCCAGTGGGATATTAGCAAGTGTGATGCAAGAAGAGGCTTAGAGAGTGCTTGCATATTGCGCTTGCTTCTGTTGCTATTTGCAATGTCTAAGGAAGGGAACATACCTAGCATGCCTGCTGGAGGATGAAGGACATGTAGCTTAGAGCCAAGTTAACCCAGCCTAGCCCATCAGCCCATCCCAAATCAGCCAATAGCCAGTGTGTGAGTCCAACCATGACCAGGAGTCTTCTTTTACAGCCTGTAAATAATCTCTTTCCTCCATCAACCCAGACCTTCAGAACCATAATTGTGTCTTGAATAATCTTCCTAATAGGAGAAAATACTTTCCTGGCGAGGGAGGAGAGAGAGAGGGACATCTCCCAAAACCCTCTCTAGTCATTACTCACCATTTTCTTGCTAAATTGCTAAATGCGATAAAAGTAAATATGATTAAGTAAGTAATTAGGTATTCACTCAGCTTAGATCAGTCCCTAACTGGACATATTGTTAAATGCTCTATTATACTAGTAAGGTTTGATAGAGACATTTTTGTTTCCCTTTGGAGAATTTTTCTTCATAAAAATTGAGATGATTTAAGAAACAGTATATATTTAGGTCTGTGTTCACACAAATTGTTCTAAACGAATAATATTGGAGAAAAAAATAACTTATTTTAAAGCTGCTGACTCACCTTTATGGTAATAGTCAATTGTGTGACAGAATCCAGTCTGTTATTTTTATAAGATAGCACCTTCATTACCTTAAGTTGTATGAAAAAAAAAGTGTTCTTAACTGGAAGGTTAAATTTCACTGTTTATTTCCAATCATTGAAATATAATCAGATTGTGTGAAAACAAATCCATGTGCATGATTTTTATAAGAGATACACCCAAAACATATGGGCATTGAAAATTTGAGTATAAAAACATGGGGAAAATATATGGCAAGTATGAACCAAGTGAAATCTGGCATAATTATATTAAATAAGTCAAAAAAGACTTTAAGATAAAAAATAAAGTTAGGGATAGAAAGGGTCTTTGTATAATGATAAAAAAAATTGAAACAGGAGACTAAACTTGCATACACATATCAAAATAGTCTCCACAAAAATATATTTCTGGTAGACTAAAGAATTAATTTTCAAAGGCAAAGTAAAATATTTGGAAGAATATATATCTTTGGAGAAGGGAGGCTATTTGTTGTTATTGTTAAAAAATATGGAATGCTTCACAAATTTGTGTGTCATCCTTGTGCAGGGGCCATGCTAAATTTGTCTGTATCATTCCAATTTTAGTATATGTGCTGCCAAAGCAAGCACAAGGAAAGCTATCTTAAATAAGTCACAAAGTGCTAAATAAAAATATATATTTGACAAAATTAAAATTAATAACCTTTTATAAAAATATCATAGGGAAAATAAAGATATGCCACAGATTCTAAGAAGACAGTTGTGACATATTGTATCATTTGTCAATCAAGTTACAGCACAATGAATTATTATATATTTATACAATAGATAATTAGTCAGTTGTGAAAATAAGTAAGGTCTACTTCTTATAAAAAAGGGATGAATTAAAAATAAGAATACTATTGAGTGAAGAAAGCCAGTACCACAAAAACTATGTACAATGTAATACACTTTTAATAAAATCAAAACTAAATAATGCATTGTTTAGGACAGTATACTTAGGAGACAAGCTGATCATGATATAGCAAAGAGTTATAAAAACAAGATTTAGAATAATAGTTATTCCAATGGTTGAGGAAAGACAGAGAATGAAAATACAGTGATTGCATCAATAATAATAATAGCTTAAATAAAATGGGAGACGTTTAATGAGTTGTTAGTGCTGTGCTGTATGTTTTATCTGTATTCTTTGTATGCATGAAACATTACATATTAAAAAAAAATAAATGCATCCAATTGGGTCAGCACTACTTGCAACTTATCAAAATTAATTTAATTAAATTCAAAACAAAAAAAATGGCTATAGATCTTTACATTTCAAAAGTCTAGTTAGTCCTTTGAAAAAAATGAATTCAGTTAATAGTTTCAGGTGGACGCTCTATATATACAAAAAGTATTATAAAAGTCGAGACAGAGAATGAGAGAATGAGAGAGAGAAAAGAGAAAATAGAATACTTACCATGCACTATATTTTTGATATGATAAATCATGCTTTTTGGCATTATTTTTATCCCACATGCTTCCCTAAAATGATAAGGAAGGGACTCAGTTGGATTAGAAGCATTCTTGGCATTTGCTATTCTGAATGTATTTTCCATCTTGAAGTCACTGTGCGTGAAGCCAGGAGCAATTACTTTTCAAGTGGATACAGTGTCACCACTTTTCAAGGTGTCATTGTCCTTCATTTCATGAGAACTGCTTGAGCCAGCTAGAGATTCACAAGCCAGGTATTACAAATAAATAGGGAATTGGAATTCTTTTCATCTGCAAATCAAGGAAATGCAAAATTGAGTTCTGACTAAAGAGGCACCCCCCTCTTTCTGAGAAAAGCGTGTATGCCAACTGTTCTGGTGCGGTGCAAAGAAAGACTCATATTGGCAGTTCAGATACCTTTTTCTAAAAAATGTTTTCTATCTTTCCAATTAAGTTCATTCTATAGAGAAACAATGGATTAACCATTTGCCAATTGATTTGTTTTTCTTCTTCCTGGCAATCTGGATGAATAGCCAATTGTCTGAAGCTTGATTTACTAGATCTTATAGCAGATCAGTTGTGCCCATAGGACAGTGATGGCGAACCTTTTGAGCTCGGCATGTCAGCATTTTGAAAAACCGTAACTTAACTCTGGTGCCGTGTCACATATAGACATTTTTTGATATTTGCAACCATAGTAAAACAAAGATTTATATTTTTGATACTTATTTTATATATTTAAATGCCATTTAACAAAGAAAATTCAACCAAAAATGAGTTCGCGTGTCACCTCTGACAGGCGTGTCATAGGTTCGCCATCACTGCCATAGGACAACCAGAGTGGGCTTGTGGCAGATAAGCTGCCAGGTGGTGGTGGAGGTTAATCAGCCGGGCACTTAGAAGGTATTCAGAAAAGTAGTCTTTATTGCAGATGCACTAGCGCTGTGACTCAAGGAGTCAGTCTCCAAATCCTGAGTGATGAATATGGACGAAGCTTTCCCTGTATACCCTTAGTTTCTTTGTCCCCCAAATATGGATCAGAGGTGAGATAAAAAGATACATAATTTCCAGACTTTTTGCGGGCTTTGCAGCCCCTGTGAGCTGGGATGGGGGGAGTGAGATTACACTCAGAGGCTTGGCCCACTTGGCACCAGCACTGCCAACCCCCTCAGGGGGTTGAATATGGTTCATGGTTTATGGCCTCTGTAAAAAGGGAGTATTCCGGGAAACAGGTTCTACAAGGCAGGACAGGCATCACAGATAATAATGGAGTTAATCATGGGCTAGCAAGAGTGTGCAGCAGAATGCAGGTTACTGGCACAAATTCAGATAGCTAGCCCCCCAAATGTCTTATTTTCGCTTTCAGGCTGATGGCTGCTCAGCCAGGTGTTTCTCAGGTATGTAGGTGCCTGAGCACTGACACACAGCATTGCTTAGATTCATATGCCCAAGGGAAATTCAAATGACTTTTGGGTAATTTACTTGTTTAGAAATTATGTATCTTTTTATCTCACCTCTATCTTGACACAAGCAAATTTGACTCCAGGGGTAATTTTTTTTTATTATACACTAGGGGCCCGGTGCACGAAATTCGTGCACTGGGTGTGTGTGTGTGGGGGGGAGTGTCCCTCAGCCCAGCCTGCCCCCTCTCACATACTGGGAGCCCTCAGGCATTGCCCCCCATCACCCTCCAATTGCAGAATCGGCCCCTTGCCCAGGCCTGACGCCTCCAACAGAGGTGTCAGGCCTGGGCAGGGGACATTCATTTCCCCCCATCACTGGTTCTGCCCCCAGCCCAGGCCTAATGCCTCTGGCCCAGGCGTCATGCCTGGCCAGAGGACCCCAGACCCCTTCGATTGCTGGCTCTGCCCCTGGCCCAGGCCTGATGCCTTGGCCAGAGGCGTAGACCCCCATCACCCTCCGATCGCCTGATCGACCCCTTGCACAGGCCTGTCGCCTCCACCAGAGGTGTCAGGCTTGGACAGGGGACACCCTTGTCCCCCCAATCACTGGCTCTGACCCCCACCCAGGCCTGAGGCCTCTGGCCCAGGAATCATGCCTGGGTAGGGGACCCCCATCTCCCTCTGATCGCTTGCTCCACCCCCCGCCTAAGCCTGACGCCTCTGACCCAGGCATCAGGCCTGGGCAAGGGGACCATCATATCCCCCCAATACCAGGCTCCGCCCCCACCCCCGGCCTGATGCCTC
>NW_006286587.1:8693168-8700747 GCF_000327345.1 Myotis davidii
CACTGTCAGTGGCAGGGGGCTTCTTCCTGCTTTCCCTTTCGCCTCCCTGCATTGTGCCTACATATGCAAATTAACTGCCATCTTTGTTGTCAGTTAACTGCCACCTGAGTTGGCAGTTAATTTGCATATAGCCCTGATTAGCCAATGAAAAGGGTAGCGTCATACGCCAATTACCATTTTTCTCTTTTATTAGTGTAGATGTATAAAATGTACAACTTGGTGATTTGATATACATATGCAGATGGGGTAAAAGTAGGTTTACAGTTGTTCATATGGAAAATAAATAAGCTCATCCTATATAATAAAAGACTAATATGCAAATTGACCAAATGGCAAAACAACCAAACAACCGGTGCTATGACGTGCACTGACCAGCACGTGGCACGTGTGGAATATGGTAGGCGTTGACCGTGGTGGGATGGTGGAGCACGTGAGTGGGGGTGCCAGACCAAAGTGGGGTGTCGGTTGCTGTGATTGGGGTGAGTCTCTGGTAGTTACTGAAAATTCTTTGCTCCCCCACACCACGGTCCCAGCCAGCACTTGCACCTGCTGCCAATGCTGGAGCTGCTGCTCGCACCTGCAGATGGTACTGGCCCCAATTGCTCTGTGCTGTCAGGGGGTGCAAGCAGGGCTGTGCCATCAGCATGTGGAAGCAGCGGCCATGGGAGTGGGGCTGCCTGCAGACAGGGGATTGGGGGCTGTGATGGGAGGGGCTGGGCGTGGGTGCAGAGGATGGGCTGAGACCTGCCCCTGTGCCCACTGTAACCTTGCAGCCCACAGTACCTTTCAAGGTGCACAAATTCATGCACTGGGCCCCTAATAAATAATAATAATACAAGAATAAATTGCGGTACTCACAACTGTAAAGCTATTTTTGCCCCACCCTGTATATTGTGCAATAACCTGCACAATAAAGGTAGTTAACTTATCTACCACTTCAGACATTGTTTTTGTTTTGTTTGTTTTTTTCTTTTGGTAGTGACAACACTTAGTATTAGCCTTCTTTGTAAATTTCAAGTACACAGTACAATATTGTTACATAGATTCACCATGCTTTGCATTAGGTCTCCGGAACTTACTGGTCTTGCAAAACTGAAATTTGACTGGCATCTCCCCATTTTATTTTTCTTCTGGCCCCTGGTAACTGACATTCTGCATTTGAGGAAGTTCCCTGAATTTCTCCCTGTTTCGGGAAACATTCTAAAAATTCAATTTCTATCCATGAGTATCTGTGATTTAAAAATGCCCACTAAGGAACACTATCTATAAGCCTAGAATAGTGAAAGGATAAAAGACTATGAATTTGACTACTTTAGATTCCATATATAGGTAAGATCATACAGTATTTATCTTTCTGTGTCTGATTTCAATTAGCACAATGTCATCCAGGTCCATCAATGTTGTCACACATGGCATATTGTCCTTCTATTTAAGGCTAAAAATATTCCATTGTTTGTATATACCACATTTTCTTTTTCCATTCATCTATCAATGAAAATTAGTTTGTTCCCAGATCTTAGTTATTCTGATTAATGCTGCAATGAACATAGCAGTGCAGGTATCTCTTTGAGATACTCATTTTATCTCCTTTGGGTGTATACTCAGAAGTGGGATTGCTGGATTATTTGGTGGTTGTTTTTTTTTTTATGTTTTGAGAAGCCTCCATATTATTTTCCCATAAAGTCTGTACCAATTTGTATTCCCACCAACACTGTACCAGGGTTCCCTTTTCCCCGTATCCTCACCAAACACTTGTTATCTTTTGTTTTTTTAAATAATAGACCCCTCCTACCAGATTTGAGGTGTTATCTCATTGTGAATTTGATTTGTATTTATCTGATGATTAATGATGTTGAGCACTTTTTCACATACCTCTTGGCCATTTATGCCTTTATTAGAAAAATATTCAGGTCCATTGCCTATTTTTAAATCAGGTTATTTGTGTGTGTGTGTGTGTGTGTGTGTGTGTGTGTGTGTTTCTATTAAATTGTATAATGAATTCCTTATATATTTTTGAAATTAACCCCTTATCAGATATATGGCTTGCAAATACTTTCTCCCATTCTGTAGGTTGCTTTTTCATTCTGTCAATTGGTTTCTTTGCTGTGTAGACGATTTTTATTTTGATATAGTTCTAGTTCTAGTGTTTATTTTTGCTTTTGTTACCCATGCTTTTGGTGTCATATCTAAAAATTCATTGTCAAGACCAATGTCAAAGAGATTTTCCTCGGGAGTATTTTTTGACATATAACACTAAAAAAAAATATTCACAGCCCCTAAAAATGCCAAAGTCCCAGTGAGTCTCAAAAAAAAAAAAACTATCTTCAATGCATCAGTTATTTTTCCATATGAATTTAATAGCTTTAAGAAAATTATAGTTCTATTTATTTTTATTTTTTGGATTTTAGATGGAATATGGTGTTCAAAATGAGTACATAAAAGAGACAATTCTTGAACCACACATGTGCACTGTTGTGAAAGTTAAGCATACATAACTGGCCTACTTTACACACACACACACACACACACACACACACACACACAAACACGTACACTACTTAATCTATTTAAAATTTGTTTCTAGCCTCTAAATCCCCCAGGCCTTAGGGAAATAAAACCAAAACCATAGCTATATAATTGCATAGATCCAACTGTGTCATATTAACCCAGTCACTTCATGAGCTAATTCATGCGCCATGTGTCCACAAAACCTCAGTGTGTTTAAGATTTATAATGAAAATTTTTTTTCTGCCTTGTTTAAGGATCCATGAAGTATGTGGTTATCATACAAATTCTTATGGGTGGACTGACCCTACTTTTCCTAAATCTAGCCTTTTCTTTTTATTATGTCACCAGTTTACAGCAAAGGATTTGGTCTTGTTTTCTAAAGAGGCATTCCAGCTTAAAACACAAGATATTAAAAGAAAAATCCTGACAGTGCATTTGAGGAAGTTCCCTGAATTTCTCCCTGTTCCTGGGGGGAAACATTCTAAAAATTCAAGTTCTATCCATGAAAATCTGTGATTTAAAAATGCCCACTAAGGAACACTGTCTATAAGCCTAGAATAGTGAAATGATAAAAGACTATGTTAGTCCAGCTCCTCTGAGAAACAGATGCCAAGACAGGATTAAATACAAAGGGTAAGATTTGTGTTTTGGGGGGAGGGGAACATGTGAAAAAGCATGAGGATGGAGCTGGAAAAAGCTGGGAGAGCTCAGGCCACAAGGCATATCTGACCTGGAGTGAAACTGAGCGTGAAGGAAGACAATATGAAAGTTTCTTAGACCATTTGACATGTAAGTTTCAGTAAGGCCTTGAGCCAAAGCCAGTCACCATAGGAGTCCAGTGTCCTCTAGAAAGGGACCTGCCCTAGAATGAGCTGTGATATGCTCAGTCATTGGCTGGGAGCAGCTCACGGGAGGTACGGTCTCAGAGCCAACTCAGGGATGGATTGTAGAGCTCAGTGACTGGGGCCCTGGGATTTCACTCTCATGCCATAACTATCTTCATATGCCTTATAATTCTTTGTTTAAGATGAGTATGTTGCATGAGGTAATAAGAACTGAGATACATAGGCATTGAGTGTGAGGTTTTATGTCAATCTGGCTAAGAGCTGGACTATGTATGATGTTTGCCCTCCCTCTATGTATAAAAGACCTTAAGTTTCTCTGGTGTCCGTGTTTTTGTCTCCCTTTGACTTCAAGTTTCCCTGAGTGTACCTGTCATGTCTTTCAGCTGTAATCCACTATCCACTGTTGTATAACTATGATAAATATAAAATCCAGGAGCATCATTGATGTTGCTATAAAGTGTGGCAGAGGGGATGAGATCTTTAATGTTATAGCTAAATAGTCCTTTAGTGGGTCTATGTCTCTGGGACAGGACTTGCAAGACAAGTGTTTTTCCAATGGAAAAGCTTTTATTTTATTTCGGACCCCTTCTTGCATCCTACTCCCTTACCTAGCTACAGCATCCCTGTTCAATTTTCTCTAAGCCCCATTTCCTGTTGACAATGTTGCTCCTCTGTTAGGCGAGACAGAAAGGCTACAGGAGACTCAAGTGGCAGGAATGTTTTTCTGGTAGATGAGGGGACAATGCTCTGGCAAAGTCTTTTACCCTGAGGATTAGGCCTTTATTATAGAGAAGGTTTTGGACATGTTTCAAAGTGATCATTCTTCCTTTTCCAGCCAGACTATGGGGGTGTTAGGGGGATCTGTCTTAGATCTTCACTGTGAGAACCTAGTGATGTTCCTGGGAGCAAAGCCCAGAGATGTGTGGTGAACTCCTAACACTTGCCTCCTGTATTCACCTCTTGAACAGGGATTAGACCTGCAACCCAGGTATGTGCCTGGACTGGGAATCGAACCTGCAACCTTTTGGTGAATGGGACAGTGGTTCAACCCACTGAGCAACCTGGCCAGGGCTATATTTTTATTTTAGTCATTCTAATCATTGTGTAGTGGTATTTTATCATAGTCTTAATGTGCATTTTGAGGATGGCCAGCATGTTAAACACCTTTTCATAAACATAATGTTGTAATGTACCCCGCAAATCACAGAAGGACACCTCAAGAAGTCGAATTAAAGAGTCACATGTATTGCAATCCGGGACTATGAGGGGGCATTTCGCTCTCCCACATCTCGCAGTGATAAGATGGCCGCAACACCAGACTTATATAGGCAAAAATCACAAAGGTATTGATTACATCCCAGGGTTTGGAATGAGGACCCTGGTTTGCACAAAGCATTTACAGAAGCGAGATTGAGCCGATTAGTTATCTACAAAGATTAATTATAGTTTTGGGTCTTTGGACCACTGAGTTGACAGGGAAACATTATCTGGAACCCTCAGGTCTTGGGAGAATTGTGCTGTCCTGGTTCCCAGGTACAGAGGAATTTGCTTTCTAAAACCAGTAAGATCACAATCAATGGGATAGTCACGTTACAATCAATAAGGCATTCAATAGAATGGGATGATTTATACAATTCAGAAAATCAAAATACTTTTCTATTATTAAACAAAACAAATAAGTACAGAAGCCAAACAGCAGGGTTAAAGTTAAACTACAGTTTCTACCTGAGATGATTGCTACCATACTTCAATATTTGTCATACATACTTTGCTCATTTCTAATTGGATTGTTCATTTTCTTACTGTTGAGTTTACAAAATGATTAATAGATCCTAGATCCAAGTTCTTTGTCAGATATTTAATTTGCAAATAATTTCTCCCAGTCTATGGCATGTTTTTGTTTTTGTTTTTTTACCATCTTAGCAGGGTATTTTGTAAAGTGACATTTTTTATTAATTTTAATGAAGTTTAACTTACTGGTTTTTTAAATAGATATGCATTTGGTAACATGTCTGAGAAACCATTATTTAATATTTTTCAATAAATTAAAAAATAGTAATGAACAAATTATAAAACAAAAAAATTGTAATGAAAGGTATTTTTGAGAGGTTAATGAAACATACATAATAGTGGTATATGTTTATGTAATATATAATTATGTGTATGATTATAATGTTCATATGTACACACATATGTTACCACAAAATAAATGTAATACCTAAAGGAAAATATTAAATTATAGAGGAAACTTAGAGATATATTAGAGTATTTGCATAGTTTTATGTTATTAAATTTGAAAACTGTGATGAAGTGGATGAAAATTTTAAATTCTAAATAATGGCCTGGCTGGTGTAGCTCAGTGGTTGAGCATCAACCTTTGAACCAGGAGGTCATAGTTCAATCCTGGCCGGAGCACATGCCTGGATTGTGGGCTCGATCCTCATTAGAGGGAGTGCAGGAGGCAGCCAATCAATGATTCTCATCATCGATGTTTCTATTTCTCTCCCCATATCCTTTCCTCTTTGAAATTAATAAAAATATATTTTAAAACAACTAAATAATGAAATTATCATGTAGAATATGCAGTAAATAGTTAAATACCTACTTACATAATGAGAAAATAAATTATATTTTCATCATGAATACTTTTAAACAGCAAAAACGTAAACCCTTTTATGTCCGTATTTTTTGCAATTTTAAAATAAAGAAAGGACAAAAAATTCAATAAACTAAATTAAAGCAGTTATTATCAAAACCAAATCATGACAAAGTAACACAAGTGGTAAAAAATTGGCCAGTTTATATTATACTCAATAAAAGCATAAAATATATATGGGAAATATTATCAATTACAGTGATAAGTGAAGTTAATACTAAACATTTAGAAAATCTAAATTTTCAGAAATCTACTATCAGATTACCTATATTAATAAGTCAATGTATAAAAAGTTACAATTATTTTAGTACATTTAAAAAGGCACAATTATTTTAATACATTTAAAAAGGCAGTTCAATTATCTAAGGGACAAATAGTTTTGATAATATAGTAATAGAATTATTTTTATTAAAACATAATTTACATATATTTATATATGTATACGTAGATAATTTTATATGTGTATTTATAGCACATAATAATAACCAGCATCATAATTAATGTTGAAATACTAGGCACTTTCCCCTTTTAACTAGGAACAAAAGAAGTACAATTGCAATCATTGCTATTCTTTATAATTGTTCTGAAAATATAAAGGATGTAAATACTAGAAGTAGGAAGAAAATTATTATTCTTATTTGCAAATTATGTGATTATACATTCAGGCAACTTTAAGTAAAGCAACAACAATTAGAATTAGTGGGAGAATTTAGTAGTGTGGTCAATCACAAAATAAGTAGCCAAGTACAGTTTTCTTATATAATAATACTAGAGGCCCAATGCACAAATTCATGCACCAGTGGGATCCCTAGGCCTGGCCTGAGGGATCAGGCTGAAACCGGCTCTCCTACATCCCCTTCAGGGTTCCTGATTGAGAGAGGGCACAGGCCAGGCCGAGGGACCCCACCCCTGCACGATCAGGGCTGGAGAGGGATGTGGGAGGTTGGCCAGCCGGGGAGGAACTGCAAGAGGGCTCCACGGCCAGACCCCAGCAGCAAGCTAACCTACTGGTTGGAGCATCTGCTCCCTGGTGATCAGTACATGTCATAGCAACTGGTTGGCTGTCAACTGACTGCCCCCTGGTGGTCAGTGCATGTCATAATGAACAGTTGAGTGGCCTTAGCATATCATTAGCATATTATGCTTCGATTGGTTGAATGGCCCACAGGATGACAGGACACTTAGCATATTAGGCTTTTATTATATAGGATCACTTTAGAAGTTGTATTACAGAAAAAAAATGCATTCACAATAGTAATATTATAAATACTAATATTATTTCACAAATACAGGATAATAAACAATGACTATTATAACAAACACACATTTACACTAATAAAAGAGAAAAATGGTAATTGGCGTACGACGCTACCCTTTTCATTGGCTAATCAGGGCTATATGCAAATTAACTGCCAACTAAGATTGGCAGTTAACTGCCAACAAGATGGCGGTTAATTTGCATATGTAAGCACAATGCAGGGAGGTGAAAGGGAAAGCAGGAAGAAGCCCCCTGCCACTGACAGAGATCGGAAACCCAGGGGGGAGCTAAGAGCTGGGGGGCAGGGCAAAG
>NW_006286587.1:8701463-8704698 GCF_000327345.1 Myotis davidii
GCAGGCCTGATGCCTGGGCCAGAGGCATCAGGCCTGGGCTGGGGGCAGAACCAGTGATGGGGGGAAATGAGGGTCCCCTGCCCAGGCCTGACGCCTCTGTCAGAGGCATCAGGCCTGGGCAAGGGGCCGATCCCGCGATTGGAGGGTGATGGGGGTCAAATCCTGAGGACTCCCAGTATGTGAGAGGGGGCAGGCTGGGCTGAGGGACACCCCCCCACACACACACCCAGTGCACAAATTTCGTGCACCGGGCCCCTAGTGTATTATATAAAATATAATGTATATAAGAACTTAGAAGACTTAAAGAAATGGAGAACTATGTCTTCTGAGGACAGAGACATAATATTGCAAGTGAGCCACTTGTCCTAAAATAACCAGTTTGAATTCATTTTATAAAACAAGGGGTACAATTTTGTTTTCCTTTCTTTTAAGAATTAATAATAATTATTCTAATGTTTATCTAAAATATTAATATGCAGAAGTGGCTAGAGAAAACCTGACAATAGAAGAAGCATAAACAATTTGGTTTACTAAATATTAAAATCGAGTGACATCACAAAAGATGGCAAAGTAGTAAGCTTCAGGAACTAATCTTTCAAAACAACTATTGAACTGGCAAGAACTATTACAATCAAATATTTTTGAACTCTAGAGTCTAGTTAAATCCTTCTAGTGTTCAAGAGAGTGAGTGCTTGATGAATAAAAACTTGTATGTGAATGTGAATGTTAATAGCAGCCTTATTCACAGTAGCCTAAAAGTAGAAATAATCCAAATGTCCACTGATGGATGAACAAATAAATATAATATTATTCAGCCATAAAAAGAAACAAAGTATTGATACGTGCCACAAGTTGGATAAGCTTTAAAATTATTATGCTAAGTGAAAGAAGAAAGACACAACAGGTCCTATATTGTCTGATTCCTTTTTAAATGAAATATGGAAAATCCATAATTACAGAAAGAGGATGTGGTTGCCAGAGGATAAGGAGTATAAAATGGAGTTTGTTTGTTTTTTTAAAAAAAGATTATACTTTTTTATATTGGGATTCATGATATGTTATAGTTTACTGTTTTTCCCAAAGTATGAGTGTCATGATTGGATTAAGAGCAAGACCTCACAAACTCTTTTTTAACTGGATTGAACCAAGGCCAAAATTGGGCCATAGGCCCTTAATACTAAACTTTCCTGGGACTGTTAGATGGGTATTGTGTCATCAGTTTGAACATGCACATTACAACTGCTAATTTCCTCTATTTCTAACTTAAGTCAGTAAAACAATGATGTAAGGAGGACTTTTTGTGTAGTGGGCATGGCAGCTAGGGGCTGGGAAGATAAAAAATGATAGGCCAGGAGTACTGCCAACTTTAATGCATGGGAAGTTCTTTTACCTCCTCGCACTAAAGAATCCACATTAGCAGTTTCTCTAACTTCCTTCCAAGTTTCTCCTAAAGGTACCATCTCAATAAATTATCTCATTTCAGGCTCTGCTTATAGTAAAGCTTATTCAAGACCCTGCATACCTATAGATCCTTGACCTTCTTTGATCTTCCCTATAATCCTGGGGGAAATGAGTACTTTAGTCCTAAAGTATGTCAGTAGATATGCTAACATTCTATTGGCCAAAGCAAGTCACATCAAGGGGTCTGGATGGGCTCCCTGTCCACAGAAGAAAACAGAGAGAAAATCATTGCCGGATGATAAAACAATTAACAGAATTATTAATAAATTGTGGCCATTTTATTAAACCAACTATAGTCTTTAATTAAGGTATGCCAAAGATCTGGGGTATCCTACAGAATTTAACTGATTGGCTAAGGATCTTTTTTAAACACATGCATTGCCATCTCTGGAAGGAATCTGGCAAGTGAAATATTCTACATTTTCTACTCCTCAGAAGGCAGTATCATTCTTTATAAAATGGCGTGTCAGACAGCTATCTGATGGCCCTCCCATTAATTCAGCTCTATCCCTATTTTCAGGAAAGATTAAAGCTTTTTTTGCCAATAGATTGATTCTTTATTAAATCAGTTGGACTCCTGAATTCTATGAATTATGATAATTTTAATAAAATTTATTGAACTATAATCTTAACCCAGTCAAGAAACAGAATATTACTAACATGGCAGAAGCCCTCTCATACTCCTTTCTAGACTCTTGCCCCCAAGAGTAAACACAACCCTGACTTTGATTAACATAGATTAATTTTGCTTGTTTCTGTCCTTTAGATAAATGAAGTCATGCAGTATGTACTGCTTCATTCACCTAACACTATGTTTGTGAGATTCACCCATATTTTTGCATACAGCTAGTAAAAAGCACTGCTTCTTATTCCGTGTAGTATTTATTTATTTACCTATTGTACTGATAATTAACAACGTGGAAGCTTTTACTTGGAGTCATTAGGAATAAAGCTGCTATGAACATTCTGCCACATGACTTTTGTTGAACCTATGAATACATTTCATTTGGGTATACACCCACGAATGAAATCGCTAGTCACAGAATTTTACATGCTCATATTTAGTTACACTTTTAGCTTCTATTTTAAGAGTTTTATTGGAGAGTGGTATAGACTTAGTCATAGGTGCATGTAGCTACATTTCATTTATAAAATTGTGACTTTCCACTTAAAAAGTCACAAGCCTATTTCTCCCTGGGCCTAAGCTGTTGTTTGGTTGCAAATCAGGCAATTTTGAAAGCTGCACTAACTTCTTTCTCTCCCTGGGGCTGTATCCAGTGTATTACTCATAGACTGGAAAGAGATGGAGGTTCTTGCCACCACACTGTCATGCACAGGGACAATGTCCCACCGCACCATTATCCAGCATTCTCCTGGGAAAGGATAATGGGTCTGGAAAATGATTATCCCCTTAGAGTCCTGGTAGCAGAGTCATCGATCATTTAGAGTCCTACAGAGAAGGGCAGGCCTTGTTCAAGGCTATGCTAAATGAGGTGAGTGTTCTGCCAGGCAGGAGGCAGCACAGCCTCCCTCCTTATGTTTGCATGACCGCCTCTCTGTGGAGGGAGACAGAATCTTAGAATCTGTAGGATGACAGATCCTTAGGGGAAAGAGAAAGAGAGAGAAAGATGTAGAGAATGACACCACCAGTTCTCTGGAAAAGTCATACCTCCTCATTCCTTATGGCTCCAAGGTAAAGTACCTGCCCACTGAAAAGTTATAGTAGTGTTTTGCTCAGCATTTGATTTTTGGTCACAACCAATACATTTAATTC
>NW_006286587.1:8704860-8709890 GCF_000327345.1 Myotis davidii
ATTCTGTCCTGGTCAGTGTGGCTCAGTTGGTTGGGCATTGTCCCATGCACCAAAAGGTTGCCAGTTTAATTCCCTATCAGGGCACATGCCCGGGTTGTGGGCTGGATTCCCAGTAGGGGTTTTTCATTCTTACACTGATGTTTCTCTTTCTCTCCCTCTCAATTCTTCTCTCTCCCTCTCCCTTCTTCTCTGTCTAAAAAATCAATAAATATTTAAAAAGTTTAGTTATGCTTTTTAATATATTTAGTTTTTCATCCCAATAAAAAATTGACTCTCAAGGACTAGCGGGCGGGGCTCCAGAAGGACTCCCATGCTCCTTCAAGTAGTTAAAGGGATATGTTTACAAAACTGTGGGCAGGATTATGGGTGACCAACAGAAATTGTGAAGCCCCTGGGGCCAGCAATAGTGAGGGGCTATTTATCACACCTAGGGTAGAAGTACCCAGCACCCAGCACCCAGCACCCAGCACCCAGGATAATCAAATGTTGGTGAAGAATCTAAGTCAATTTGCAGCAACCTGGCAGGAGAGAGCCAAATCCCCCATTACTATTTCCCTTCCATCTTCTGGATGGTATCTCCCATTGCGTAAATCCAACCGGAAGTTCAGGAGCAAGAAGCCTATTGACTGGTCCATAAAGGTAAGTTCCCCTTTCCTCCAGGTGGAAAAGGGCAGGGGGAAGGGAGGGAAGAATGGCAAATATTCATCACATGGACAGACATAGTTTCTCAAGAAAGGAAACAAAGCTATTTGTTTAGACCACGCTCTGTTCTTTTTAAAGAATGCATACCTATTGTATTGTTATTATTTAATGTTCATTAAACACTTCTACCTCATTAAGCATTCATTAAATGTGTTCTAATTCTGCAAACTCTTTTTCCCAGCTATGAAAACTGGCAGTTTTCTTTTCCCCCTCAACTGTCTTTATCTGGCTGACAGAGAAAAACAATTAATCAAATGTTAGAAAGTTATATAAAAACTTTGAAAAATATCAATAAGCAGCTTCAAAAGGTGAACACAAAATTTTCTGAAGCATCTATAATTGTATTAGGATTTTATAGGCAAGACACTATCTTCTAGCTCCAAACCTATATTTAGGGGCTAACATAACAGATTGTATCCTGTTCAGTCCCAGCTATTGATTTAGGGATTCATAGAACTATTTATTCTCCCGTTAAATAGAAAAGATTGCTTACCATAGCAACCCGTGCATTAGCATTCAGCTTCCTGGTTACAAAGCATCTTCCTAAGGAGGACTTACATGAATGTGCAAAGTGAACCCAGTTTTTAAATCTAATTTAAGAGGGGAGGCTGTTATATTAAAACTCATAACATAGAAGACAACCTCAGCTGGAGACCAGCAATTGTCTAAGCCTTTTTTGCAATTATTTAATTGGCATAATTTCCCTGATCCTGGGCATTGTGTTTCTCTTGCACTTCTATAAGCCAAAATGGCTGGGAAATAATAAAATATTATGCACAACCCACACCCAGCATAAGAAGCTTGCTGCTCTCCATGGGGAGTTCTGGCTTAGGTTAGCTTCACTCCACCGTTCTTAGATTTATCTTATTTTCTTTTGTTAGAAAAAGGCAAATTCCTGCTCCTGCCACTCAAAATCTCAAAGTGAAAATATTTAGACTAATTTTCAAGTGTATTTCCCTGATGTCGATCAAGTGTCTGATACACTCATGATTGTTTTCACCTTGTACTGTGAAGTAAGGTGGCATTTTAATTAGGGGAACCATTTTTGACTTGTTCTCATAGTGATAGTCACAGCATCTGTGGCTGAGCTTAAAACTCATAGAGGCCAGGAATTCATGATTATGGATCAATGATCAAGCACGTTTTGGCAGTTTCACTGGTTTAAAAGGGGCCAGTTAGTTC
Source organism: Myotis davidii (assembly GCF_000327345.1). Taxonomy (NCBI): domain Eukaryota; kingdom Metazoa; phylum Chordata; class Mammalia; order Chiroptera; family Vespertilionidae; genus Myotis; species Myotis davidii. The sequence continues at coordinate 8,706,745 of NW_006286587.1, forward strand.
ACAAGAGCATTGTAGCACTGCTCACAGCCAAAGGCACTCCTGAAAGATACCCCTGGGATTGTTAGTGATTCCGATGCTCTGTTTTAGCTCTAGGACAATTTTAACCCAGTGGAAAACAATGGCTGAACAGAAAAAAAAAGTGCTGAGGCTCAGATAACCTCAGAAGACCTGGTAGATAATAGGGGAGAAGAGTGGTAAACCCAGGTATTACATCCAAGGAAACGTGTAGGAGGAAGATGATCTGATTAAACTTTGGGTCCAGGTAGAAGATCTTTTTTCTGTATGCTTTGTGTTCAGAGCACAGCCTGGGCCCCATGAAACAGGCCAGAGACTTCAGTGAGAACATATTCCTGATTAAAGTGGGAACAAATATGCTAAGTTCCCTGCCTATATTTTTTATCCTAGGCTAGAGGCCCAGTGCACAAAATTCATGCCCGGGTAGGATCCCTAGGCCTGGCCAGCGATCAGGGCTGATAAGGTTCCTTGCCTCCCTGCCTCCCCATCTCCCCCTTCCCCTTGATCCCTCAGCACCCCCCCCTCCGCCGCTAGTTTCCCACGGTGCCCCCTGGTTGTCAGTGCACATCATAGCAAGGGATCGAACTCCTGGTCTCCTGGTCGAACTCCTGAGGGGACACTTTGCATATTAGCCTTTTATATACTGTATATAGATACTTCTTCCAGATATGACATGGGCTTTGCTTTTAGGTCAAACTCCTGTCTTCCAGCCTTGATGAAAAAATGTGAATCTGGGTCCCTGGCAGATGTACCATTGCATTACTTTTCATGGAAACTGACTTAGCAATAAGGGATTCTTTCCATTCAAGGTGACCTCAGCTTTGATGGGTGCTATCTGTGAGAGAATCATGAAGGTTCACCCGGATGGACAAGATGGGGTAAGGAATCAGGGGATTCCTGGGATGATTAAACCAGGTCTTGTACAGTTATCAGGGTTTTGTGGTACAAATAATAAATCAGACAGTTAATGGGTGATTGGAATTTTACCATTGTTGGAAATATTATTTTCCACTGTTATCCTTGTTACAGAGTTGTAACCAGTTTCTTTGGAGCAATGATGCTCAACGTTGGTAAACATCGATAGAATTCAGAGTGCTAATAAACCTGAAGGTTCAGGAGCTCCACTCACAGTGACTCAGTTTGGGTGGCACCTGAGGATCTGCATTTCTGACAAGCTCGCCAGTGATGCTGACTGAGGGCCACAGTTGGAGAAGCACTGAGGAAGTTGTCTGCTAATCAGTGGTTGGGCCCAGAAGTATGTGTTTTAACAAGTGCCCAGATGATACTGGTGCTCATCAAACTCTGAGAAGAGCTGTTTTAAACCACTTGTTCTCAACCTTAGCTAAACGTTGGACTCACCTGATAAGTGGCTTAGAATGCCAACGTCTGGGTCTCACCCAGCTGGTTTTATTGAAATTGGACTGGGAAACCTCCTGACATGGAGATTAAAGTTCCTCAGATGGTTCTAATGTGAAGCCAAGGTTAAAAACCAGTTCTCTTAGACCATACTTTCATTTCTAGGTTGCAAGATGAGACTCTGCAATTTGGACTTCTCAATGTGTTGCTATGTAAAGAAAAGAGACAGATAAAAATTCTAGCATCTGAAATGAAATAAGCTATGCTAGTTGTGTGTGAGGTCAACCTCAGTTTACCTTGCATACTGTAGGGAGTGTGAGTAATGAAGGGCTTAGTTTAGAAGTACTGGGAGTGACTCAGCTGGAAGAGGGAGAACTTTGTGTAAAGAGAAAGTTCTATAAATCTGCAGAAGTAAAATCCATTTAGTTATTTCCAAAGGGCCAAAAGTGCTATTTAAAATGCTCCAATAGAGCATTCAATTTCACAGCTGTCCGTAGCTTTGAGGCCAAATTCTCATTCCTTAAAGTTAGGAAACAGACATAGGAGCACTTCCAAAAGCCATAGGTACTACTGAGATATTAATTAAGCCCTAAATACTTCAAAGACCCCTCTCCAGTCCACCTAAATTTTTTATTCTTTGCCATCTGATGCAAATATACTTCTTTTGACCTCCCTTTGGCTTGTTCCAGACCTCTAAATCTATATATTATTAACCTGAAAGGATGTCAAAATTTTAAATTTCAGAGAATAGATTCCACCAAAGTTAACCCACATCCTTTTGTTATTTTCCCAAAATACTGAATTTGTTTTCTGTCTTTATGAAATAGGAATGTGTTGAACAAAAATAAGATTCCTTTTATTTGGTAAATGCACCTTAACATTTAGGCAGAAAATGGGAGTATAAAGCCTTCAGAGCACTGGATGAAAAATCAGAAACACAGGCTCCTCATCCTGGTTTTGACCTCATATGATCTAGAGCAAGTTCTTTAACTAATCTGAGCCTTAGTCGCATTAACTGTCAAATGACAAGGACTTCTCAGGTTCCATTTTGATTTTTATACTGTAAAAGGGTCTTACTAGAAAAGGTGGATCTGGAGAAACTATGTTATCACAATCAACTGCAAATCTATTGGGCTAGTTTTCAAACTTTCAACTGAAATACTAAGTGGATCATTGCCCCTGCAATGACACAGCTTCAGCATGACTCCTCCTGCCCACATCCTGCTGTGTAATGGCTGTTGTTTTTCATTGATATGAGACTGGAAAAAGCAAGCCATGTTCTCCAACTCATTCCTCTTAGGGTGATAGCAAATAAACTATTTTTTCCTATGATCTGCTTCCAAATCACTCTCACCAGCTGTGAATCTCCCATTCTCAGAAAGTTATCAGTTGAAGCATTTTCCTCTGTTGCTTTGTACTTAGCTATCTTTTTGAAATGAAGTTCCATTTGCTTTGGTGGTTCCGGGAAAATGTAAGCTATTTCAAGGCCTATTTCTGCTTCTCTCTGTTTGGAACGAGGTCAGGGTAGAGGATAAACTTCATTAATCTGCTGGTAAACTGATAAATATTCCAAAGACCCTTATTCAGTCCTCCTGAGCAGATTGATCTTCGCTAACAGAAAACAAACACATTTTTCTTGACTTTGCCAACCATTGTATCTATGCTAAATTTGAGACTGTGTTAACATAAAAGAATATCAACAGTTAATTGCTGCCTTAACCGGTTTGGCTCAGTGGATAGAGCATCAGCCTATGGACTCAAGGGCACCCGGTTTG
>NW_006286587.1:8711022-8721629 GCF_000327345.1 Myotis davidii
GGCTTCCTCACAATGTGTCCATAGGACACACTCACTCTGATGAAACGGAAAGAGGTGAATGGGGTAGCCTGGCTTCTATTTTGCATCAGGGCATAGAAAAGTCTATGAGAGAGTTTCATTGGCAATGAACATTAATGCATTCCTCTTTGATGTTTAGAAAGTTACTGCTTAGAGCCCTGTCTGGATGGCTCCATGGGTTGGAGAGTTGTCCCATACAACAAAAGGTTGTGGGTTAGATTCCAGTCAGGGTACAAACCTAGTTTGCCAGTTCAATCCCCAGGTTGGGGTGAGTATGGGAGGCAACCAAACAATATCTCTCTGTTTCTCTTCCTCTTTCTCTAAAATTAATAAAAACATATCCTCGGGTGAGGATAAAAAACAGCTGCTTCTTAGAATATAAACTTATTGAAGATATATTAAAAAAACATTTTACTTATCTAAACTCATTGAGAAAAATATTAAAAATTCTTAGAGTCCTTGTTGCCTTGAAATAGCATATCATAATAATCCTCTAAAATTTGAGCTGATGTGAATTTTTAAATAGTGCCAATTTAACGGTCAAAGCAATTCATTTGAATATGTTTGTGCGGCTATTTAGAGAGAGATGAAGGGAGAGGAATAGAAGGATAGAAAAATGGATTGGCTGCCTCCTGCATGCCCCCTATTGGGGGTGGAGCCCGAAAACCGGGCATGTGCCCTGACCAGGAATTGAACCAAAGATTTCTGGGTTCCTGGGTCAATGCTCAACCACTGAGTCATACTGGCCAGGCAAAGCAATTCATTTGGAATTAGAATACTCTAATTTAAAAATCTGACCTTGTATCAGTCACTTAAACTTTCTGGGCCTCAATTTTCTTATCTATACAATCTTACCTATCTAAAATGCTAGTTAGATATTTGGATATTTACTGAGGTCCCAACTAGTGCATTTCCTTGCTCAGTTTCCAAATGACATTTTATTTTGTTTCGTGTTTACTTATAAATCCCAAACTATGCTCACTGCTCTTCTTCACACAAGATTTTTACATTTAATATTTTTTATGACTTGGCCATTTCCCTGTAAAAGCCCACACAGTTTCCTATCTAATGATGTTTGGGCTTTACAGCCTAATAAGGCTCCAGTAGACAAAGGAGTTACAGGAGGAGAGTGGATCGATGGGCTAAGGCAATGTACATCTGTTTCTTCTCTCTTGTATCTTGGTGCATTTGACTTGTTAGGGAGCTGTGATGTTTGAAGAGGAGCTTCAAATTGACCACAGATAACAGTTTTCTAGAGCCAGTTTTAGGCGGCTAGCCATTGGCTCTGGAAGGTACTCAGTGGGAAGATGAAGTCCAGCTGTCCCAAGGGGCTGAGTCAGTTCCTATGGCTTTCTGAGACCAATCATGTGTGTCTCTGCCCAAACCTTGGCTACAATTAGAATATTTGCACCATGGAAATTGGCAAATGTTACAAACTGGGGTATTTATCAGAGCCAGTTGTTAAACAGTTGTGAGCATTACAACTGGATGTTGCACATAGTATACATGTGCACAAAACACACAGACCAATACCACCCATATGCAGAATTTGTAACTATATTTGTCAAGAAAAGAATAAGACAAGAAATTACCTCTCCCAAATGCCCATTTTTTATAAATTCTCCCAATTTAGAATGGCCATGCACTTAGTGTTTAAAAAATTTATACAGTATAAATTATTTCATATAGCTATTAAAGGAATAATATTAATAATGTATTAAAATGGATTGTGAATAGAATGAATAAAGCAATCATTCATGTTTATATAATAAAAATTATTATAATTAATAATATGGGTAGTACATCACTACTGTTTTTATTTTTACTATATACAATCTTGTGGAGATGGAATAATTCGCTTAATCATTACTCTGTGGTTTAGGTTTCTTCTCAGTTCTTCACTATGATAGATCATACTGTGAAAAACAACTTGATATATAACTTAGATGGCAGAGAAAAGGTAGAAATGTAGTGCTATAAATTCTGGATCCTGAACTCTCTGAATGATTGGCAAGGTGGGGGAGAGGGTAGCATGAAAAGTTTAATCATGGCCAAGGGAAACTCAGCTGTCTGCAGAACAGATTGGAGAACCTGAATGGCATATGTGGATGTGTTGGTATCTGCTGCCAGGTGATTTTGAAAAAAGCTTGCCAGGGTTCACATCAACCCTATCATCAGGATCAGAGTAGATTAGATGCCAGCTATTTTTTCTTTTTCCCCATTTCTGGATCTGACTGAGGACACCTGCTGCAAATATTTGTCACTTGATGCAGATCCAGGGAAGCCATATCATCCAGGAGAGTTTGGTAACAGTAAAAGTAGAACTTTTCATTGTTTGGGGGAGACCAAGGGTTTCTGTATACTCTGGTCTGCAAAATCTAGCTCCAGCTTGTTGGGTGGGCATGTTTCTGAGCCTACTCAGGCAGCAAATCAAGCCAGCTGATCTGGTACATTGTGGTCCCTGATAGCACTGCTTTGAATATATTTGTGTACATCTCCACCTGGTCTATTCATAAAACTGAAGGTTCTGTTGTTGAACACATTTGGTTTTAAATTTATTAAATTCTGCACTTAATTTAAGTCACCAGACATTTAATGTGCAATTGCCCACTGCAAGGCAGAATGTGGTTGTTGTATCCCCACTTTTTTCAGATTGATAGTCTAATAGAAGTGATGAGTAATAAAATGCCCAGGATATAAGGTACCTGTGATAAAGCCTATCATATGGGTTATCACTAAAATATGGAGACAGAAAAGGGATCAATCTGAGTGAAGAGCTGTGGGAACAATGTGTTTATGGGGGAGTGGCATGACTCATTTCTCAGCTGGTGAGCATAGAATAAAGGAAATCTAGGGAGAAGGAGTTTTATAGGCAAACAAGAAGCTAATAACAATAGCTCATGATTATATAGTGATTTTTAAATAAAGGGATTTCACATATTTTTTATAGTTAAATAAACACGGAGTGGAAAACACCCTGAATTGGCTAAGCATAGGTTTGAAGGACAGAAATGGAAGTGTGTCAGTGATAAGCAATGGTTGCTAGAGGGCATATTCATTTGTATTCCTCCAATAACAGATCCTAATATAAAGACGTGTGCTAATCTATTTGAGAAGGACTCCCAGGAAGTAGGGTGAGAGGGATGGAAAGTGAGGCAGGAAAGTGAGGAAATCCAATAAAGAGAGAATGAGTGAATGAATAAACAGATTGTCATCTGGGCTAGGACTAGGGTAAAGTGAGGGAAGCCTTCACACGAGATGCAGAATTTAAGGGGTGCTGAACAGTCAGTGGTCCAAATTCACAATGTTTTAATAAAATATTTTTTAAATATCAAAATTAACACAAAGAGTTCATGATGTGAAATTATCCAAATTTTAAATAAAGCCAGGAGCTGACAGTGCTGTGCTGAGACATATTGGAGCCTCTGATAAAAGAAAGACTATGTCAAAATAAAAACTGTATGTATTTTTTTAAAATGTTGAGTATTCTACAGAACATTAAAGTAACTGAAAAATATTGAAAAAATAAGAAAATAGGTGTGTTGAAACACATACCATTATTTTACATGTAAACAGTTTATTTACATCAAAATGAAATTTTAATATAATTTTACTTTACTGGCTTTAATGAAAACAAATTCATTAATAATATTTCATTAAAACAATTAACTATTTAAAATATAAATATTGTATATAGGAACATATTTTTTGTTACATTTATTGGGATGGCATTGGATAATAAGATTATATAAGTTTCAAGTGTATAATATTATAATGCATCATCTGTATATTGCTTTGTGTGCTCATCACTGAAAGTTTAGTCTCTTTCAGTCATCATATATTTGACCTCTCCCCTTTACTTTCTTGTACTTTGCCACACTTGGTTCTTCTCTTGTAACCACCATACAGTTATTTGAGTCAAATGTTTTTTGTTTGTTTGTTTATTTATTTGTTGCTTTTTGTTATATCCCACATAGGAGTGAAATCGTATGGTCTTGTCCTTTTCTGTCTGATTTGTGTATGCTCAACATCCATCCATGTTGTTCAAAATGGCATTATTTATCTTTTTTTGTGCAGCTCAGTAGTATTCCATTGTATGTATGTACCACTTTTTTATTTATTCAATCATCCATGGAAGGAAGCTTGGATTGTTTCCATTTCTTGGCTACCATGAATAATGCTGCAATGAACATAGGGGTACATATAACTTTATGAATAAATTTGTTCAAAATGTTCAGGTAGATGCCCAGAAGAAGGATTACTGTGTCATATGGTAGCTCCATTCTTAAATATTTTAAGGAACCTCCTTACCGTTTTCCCATCATGGCTGTACCAGTTTATATTCCCACCAACAGCATAAGAGGGTTCCTTTTCTCCACATCCTTTCCAACACTTGTTATTTCTTGTCTTATTGAAGTAAAAATACTCCACTTGCAATTGTAACAAAAAATACCTAGGAATAAATTTAACAAAAGATGTAAAGCATCTAGACAATGAAAACTCAAGACATTATTGAAAGTAATCGAAGAAGAAACAAAGAAATGTAAAGATATTCCATGTTCGGGATTTGAAGAATCAACACAGTTAAAATGGCCATGGTAGCTAAAGCAAGATACAGATTTAATGCAATCCTATCAAAATCTCAGTGGCCGTACTCAAAGAAATAGAAAAAAAATTATCAGGTTTGTATGGAGCCACAAAAGACACCAAATGGGCAAAGCAATCCTGAAGAGGAGGGGAAAGCTGAAGGTATCACAATCCTAACTTAAAATTATTCTACAACAATCATTACATAACTAGTTCCCTAAGGCCCCAGTATGGCTTGTCAGTATACTGGTTACCACTGTCGGCTTTATCTTGCTGGGGGTCCTTTGGGAATTGTCCCCCCCTTTTTTATTTTTTATTTTTTTAACAAACCCTTGTATCGAGGGCTGACTTTCAATAGATCGCAGCGAGGGAGCTGCTCTGCTACTTATGAAACCCCGACCCAGAAGCAGGTCGTCTAGAATGGTTTAGTGCCAGGTTCCCCACGAATGTGCTTTGCGTGAAGGGCGTGGGGGCGGCCCCCTTTCCGGCCACAACCCGTTTCCCAGGAGGAAGGGCTCTCCGCACTGGACCCCGGCCGTGATGCGCAGCAGGGGGAAATTGTCCCCCTGAGGAGTTGGGAGGCTGAGGTATTTATCCACCCATTCCTACCTTTCAACAGATGGGGGTTCTTCTTGAGGGTGTTAACTCTCTGGCTCCCAACATGCTCCTGGGGTAAACCAATACCTATAAAAAAGACTACCATTGCCCACTATGGAGAACTTTGATGCGTATCCATGGATCACAAATTTTTATATTGTGGGTCCTATGAAAGTACTAAAAAGGCTTTCAAGAAAGTGTAGGACAATTGTCAGAGCTCTGGTTTATAAACGATTTTCTGGACTCACTATATATAGCAGGTTGGGGGATGAGGTAAGCAGGAAGCAGAAAGGCAATTTAGAGGCCACTGCAATAATTTAGCTGGAAGATGATGTGAGCTTGAGCTAGGCATATGTCAATGGGGTCAAAATAAAAAATAAAAGAGGCAAGAAAGTATGGCAAAATTTGAATCATTGGATCAAATGGATGTGTGTGTTGGGTGGGGGGAGAGGGAATATGTGTAGAAGAGACTGGTTTCTTATTAATGACTATGATAATAAATATTCTGTTTACTGAATGAATAGCTTCAGAGACAGAGCAAACCTGGTGAGTAGAGAGATTTGCATTTGAACAAGTGTAGGGGAAAGTGATCCAGGTTGGACTCACACATATAATTTGGAGGGCCAGGAAATTGCAGGGCTTTTTTTTTCTTTTTTTGCCTGAGTTGATATTCTTAGAACATCCCCATTTAGAGGAAGACTTGGGAGACAGAGGCACGTGGAAGGAGAAAGCTCAATGGCCTGTGCACTGGTGCTGACTCATGGACTGCTGGTAACCTGTCCACAAGGTAAATGTAACATGTGGGAACTTTCATAGCAATCTGACACTGCTGCCAGATGTTGTGTTGTGAGCCCTGTGCAGAGGCATGTGCGGTGAAGGGGTCTTTGGATGAGACTGCAGCCCCAGCTGACAGCTTGACTGCAGCCTAGCTGAGCTGCACCTAGATTCCTGACCCACAGAAACTGTGCTGTAACTTCTGTCGTTTTAAGCTACTAGGCTTTGAGGAAATCAATAACTAATACTTTCACTGTCAATTAGTGGGCTGAAATGGACATACCTTACAAAAATGTTTTTCTTGAGTCGGGGGTCAGGTAGTGAGGCTGAGAAAAGATATGTTTTCAATGTCATTGAAAACTGCCCTCTCCTGTATGACTCAGCACCTCTTTCCAGGTAAAGAGGCATTTATGTAGTTAGAAGGCATTGATCCGGACTGAAAGTGTGAAGGAAATGATTGCTTCTGTCAGCTTTTGCTCTATCTTCAATGTAAAGACCTCATTGCCTGCTGGGCATAATCTCAGAGGTTCTAAGGCTACTGCCCATAGTCAAGGCATCTTACTGCTCAGCCACTGTTGGGAACCACTTTCAGCCAGACATGCCTCCTAGCTTGAGTGTTCCCAGAGAACCATTTATCTAACCCACTCATGACTGTTACATAGGGATCTTCCAGAAATGATAAATTGGGGTTAAGTGGGAGGTGAATTTGAAGATGAGTTCATGACTCATGTCTCATAGAAATGGCCTTTTCTGGGACTGAAATTCACAAGGGTGTGGACCTTCATTCTCCAGGATTCTCAGAAACCAGAGGATGCATAGCATAAACCAGATGAACATATAGGAAAGTTTAGGGCAAGCAACATTTTACTTTTACTCTCTTTGTTTTGATTCTAGCTGGGCCTGAAAAAAAGTTGACATAGGCTAGATCAGGGGTTCTCAACCTATGGGTCCCAACCCCTTTGATGGTTGAATGACTCTTTCACAGGGGTCGCCTAAGACCATCCTGCATATCAGACATTTACATTACGATTCATAACGGTAGCAACATTACAGTTATGAAGTAGCAACGAAAATAATTTTATGGTTGGGTCACAACATGAGGAACTGTATTTAAAGGGCCAGAAGGTTGAGAACCACTGGGCTAGATCAACAATAGAAAAGGACACACATTTATTTAATACAAGTTTCACATAAACAGAAGCCTTTATGAGGAACGAAGACACAAAGAAATTGTAAAATCTACATGCCCTGGTATTAGGTTGAACAAAGAGAGGCCAAGTAACTAAACTATATGGGGAGGCTGAAGGAAGATACAGATTTTTAACAAGAGCTGTATGTATAGAATTCCCTCAATCTCAGCTTCTCATTCGTGATAAGAATGCTCCTTTCCTTCTGGTATAAGGAGGATATCTTCCACATGAGAATTTCATCTCCTGATGTTAAAAAAAAAAACGAAAAATGGTCAGAGTGCTTTTCATGTATTTGCTGTTTTACAAGTGCCTTTAACTCAAAATAGTCAATGTGCCAGAACAGCATATTTTGGAGCGGCATGTTCTGAATCCTTTCAATATATTATATACTTTGATAAGTAAAGCATGTGTCATAGGGTTTTGTTTACTGCTCTTCTGGCCTGGGGTAGACATTGACTCAGAGTCAGACCATAGATATAACCTCTCCCACCTTCACATTGGGCCCATTCTTTTTTAGGGTCCTCTAGATATCTTCGGATTCTGAAAAGGAATCAAGAAAATTGAAAGTTGCCTCAGGAGCCCATCTGCAAATCTAACTGCTATTGAAGGCAGTTTCAGTGGATGACAACATGAAGAAACACTAACACTTTTCCCCATTGGAGGAAACACACAGTGCTTACTGCAATGCTTACTTCCTACACAGCGCCTAGGGAGACAAGAGAGGGGGCTCCTTGGGTGGCACTAAAGGAGAGGCTAGGCCATCTCTGGATCTATTCTTACCTGTTTGGGTTTGCCATTCTTTCCATCTGAACCCCAATTCCTTAACTGTGTTTATGCTCTGAGAATTTATTACTACTTAAAAAGGAATGAAAACTTTCTTCAAAAGCTATGGCTTCTGCTCTAGGTTTATAAAATTTAAAAAGATAAAATAAATAAAAGAATTGAATATTTCTAAACTTGTAATTTCTTATTCTCCTGAGCCCACAAATGCACAATGGTAGGATGACTAGACAGAGGTGAGAAGGAAGGGCAGAATGAATGAAGAAGAAGAGAAAGAAAAGCAATAACAGCTTAATTCCTCATATATATTATTTTTCTACAAACAAATAATTCTATGGAATCTAGAAGCTATTTATGATACAACCATTTCTATAAACAGTAATTTATAAATAATGCATGTGGTTTTGGGTCTTTAAAGTGATAAAGTCCCTCAGTTTAGGAGTCCCCAGACAGTCACTGAAGTTAGAACAACAGGATTTGTGCCCCTGGGATTTGCTCAGGCTATACTAACAACAATTACTGCTATTTGTTGAAGACTGATGTTGTGACAGACTGTGTGATAAGGACTGCATGATTTTTATCCATAAGCACTATTCCCCACCTATACAAAGTAAGCATTATAACCCTAATCTTGCAAATGAAGAAGCTGATGCTCACAGAGATTGAAGATCTTCCAGGTAGAAAGTATAGACTCAGGTCTGTCTGGTTCCAAAGGCATTGCTCTTTTTACTCTCCCATTAGATTAGCTTTTATTTCCCTCAGAAGTAGAACCTGAAGCAAGGACTTGAATATCAGTAGTTTATTTATGAGGTGATTCCAGAGATTAGAAGAAAGGCACAAGGGGAGAGTGAAGAAAGAAGGAAAAACCAGTATGAGGGTGCATTTTGTTAAGGCCACTGCTGTGGGCTACTTGAATTTGATTCTTTCAAAGGATTTCTAAACAGCTTAGCGATGTCCCTCTGATTTTCCCACCTGAGAATCAGTTGGGAAAAACAGTTACCTATCTGGGTCCAGGCCCCCATGTTTGAGGACTGTCCCTGGGGACACTACCCAGCCTTGTACTTCCGGAAGTGCTTCATGCCCAATGAGTGGACTGTTGCTAGCTTTTGGAACAGAAGAGAAATCCCAGAATAGAAAGGAAAGACTCACAGAGCATAATTATGTGAGACAGGGCGGGTGTAAAATACGTTGAAGCCTGTAAGGACCTGCCTGCTACAAGCACAGCTGGGGTCAGAGATGAGGCTGAGAGAATGTGAGCTGGGGCACGAGGGGCAGCTGATACACCTGTACCCTTCCAAGCCATATTGCCATGTGAACCCTTCATTGCATTGGCCTTGCAAAGGCAGTAAAGCTTGAACATGACCAGTTATACCCAAGTAACAAACCACCCCTCAATATTAAGTGTGTGTGGCCGGGGGTGGGGGGGAGATAGACACTGAAATGGATGGTTGGAAAGGGTTCTTCTTCCTTATTGAAATGGCATATAGAGCAAGGGATACCTGAGTTTGCAGTTGAAATAGGTGCCATTTTCTGTTAATTCTCACCCGCAGATATTTTTGCAATGATTTTTAGAGAGAATGGAAGAGAGAGGGAGAGACACAGAGGGAGAGAAACTTCTATGTGAGACACAAACATTCTCCTTTTAAATATATATATATATATAATCTTTTGATAAATAGTGCTGTGCTGGTATCAAGCAGGATGAATAAAGGTACAGTTTTGAGGCAAGACTGTAAAGGGGTTGAGAGTTTAGCCACTTGCAATCTAATGAGTTAGCCTGCTACATTTTCATGTATGTCTGCGGAAAACAGGAGACCCCAGTATCCGACACATAAAACTTTATTACTCAGGCATGGTAAGCAGCAAGAGCATCAGCATATTTTTTTCAGTTTTCCTTACTCTCAAGTCCAGCAGGGGCTACATGGATGCGCCCAAGGAGTTGCCTGCACATGTAGTATGAGAAGAACCTTGAGCTTCAGAAATCTGAATTACATTTTATACATTGGCCAGGTATGTCCTCTCTTTGCTCACAGGTGACATTATTTTATTATCCTTAATGGTAAGGATGCCTGTCCTGTCATCCAGAAGGAGATACTGTCTCTGTCTTATAAAAATGTAAACGAACTTGTCCTTAGCTTCAGATGGAGTTACTATATTTGTTTTCTAAGTCTGCTCAGTATAGAAACATCCTTGAAAAGATACTCAGGAACAAAGGGAAGTTAGTGCCCCACTCATAAAATGTGTAGAAATGTGGAAAACCCATCAATAATTTTTCTTTAAAACTTTGTTTTTCAGCTAGTAGCAATAGGGTTGACCTTTAGTTGAGCCATGAATAGATGTTTTATTGCCTTAAAAAGACATAGACCTTCAACATATGGAAACATATTTTCTAACTTTGGATCAGGCAGAAGGTAATGACATGCAAGAACATGCCTAAAATAACTGGATGAACACTAACTTTCAGTAGAGAGAGGGGAGAGGTTTGAGGGTGGAGGAATAGAGAGAATTGTGAGAAAGACAGAGACAGAGAAAGGGAGAGAGATCCCATGGGAAAATTAGAAAGTATATGGCATATTCAGAAAAGAATTTGGAGGTGTGGAAAGCATAGTGGATAGACAGATGATTAGGTGGATGGACGGATGGATAGATATATATATATAT
>NW_006286587.1:8722144-8726796 GCF_000327345.1 Myotis davidii
GAACATGGTTAGATGGGCAGATGGAGACAGAGGTGAGGTGGGCAAGAAGTGAATAGATGGATGGACAAATACATGAATGGAAAATAATTAAAGAGACAGAAGAGGTAATATAATATGGATTTGAGATCTCTATTTAGATCCAGTGTTTTAGTCCTGCCACTGTCCAACTGCACGGCTTTAGATAAGTTACTTTCTTTATCTGTCAAATGGGAATAATATTAATAGTCTGACCTCATGAGTCTGTTTTAAATCTGAATTGAAATAATCCTCATAAATGCTTAGTAAGTTGGCAGGCCCATGACAATGCTATTCCACAGAAAGATAACTTGTTACATCAGCTGAGATGCCCATCCCCATAAATCTTAGAGGCTTCAACATTTTCAGCACTCACATTAAATTTGAATTTCCCATTGGAGCCACAGCTGAGTCTGGCAGATGTGTCAAATCCTGATAACTCCAACACTGGCATCCAACATTCAAATAGCAATTTTATGCAAACAGGATCTTATTATGTTTTCCTCCTGTAATCCATAATTATTGCTCTGAATGAATCTGAGGTTGTCTTCATCTCCATGAAATGAGGTCACACTACTTATACAGTAAATTAAAGGCAAATGGAGCAGATGATATGTATAAAATAAGAAACATGCAGTTTTTAGAGCCATTGACACAGTGCTAAATGAGTTGATTTTCAATCTAAACCAAGTATTTATATAATTTGGTTTAGCATCCCAACATTCAGATGAAAACCCACACCCTTTCCAGACTTGCTACTCTTTTACTCTTTACAGAGTTAGCATTTATGATGAGGAATTACCTCTTGAGTCCTATGATTTCAGTTTTATATCCAAGCACATAATGTTTTACAGCTCATTTTTGCTAAAGGAAAAAAAGGATATCATTGCCTAAGTTATTTTGGTACATATCACATTATGGTAAAGTATTTCCAAATAAAGCAACATGAAAAGCACAACCTAAAATGTTTGACTATATCAGAATGCACTAAGGAATGTTTCTGGCCAGATTCCTTAATTGCTCATCATTCACCCCAGTGTTTACATTTCAAAGATAGTTATTATAATTTCTAGTACACATTTAATTCAAGTTACCTCACTTTTAATGAATATAGAATGAATAAAAATCATCTGACTTATGAAAAATTATGTTTTGTTTTCAAATGATTTTTTGCTTCTCTATTCTCTTCATACTGGTCAACCTGATGATTAAACAATTATACAGATGGTGTAATTTGAAGACTATGTGAAAATTCTTCAAAATGCTTGTCGACCTATTTTCTATTAAATATCCCTCTAGTTATAAATTTCACCATTACATAGACCCTCATTGGCTTGATAGGTTCTCTTTTAAAATGTGAAGCCTTCTTAGTAGAAACAGTTGGGCTACATTTGAGGGAACTTAATTTTATTGGAATCATTTTCTTTCCTAAGCATTCAGGCTCAACAAATGTTATTGAACCCATTTTTAGGGCTGATTTTGGTGGAGTGATACAGTAGACATGAGAGACCTGACACTCATTTATTCATTCATTCACCAATTGTTGAGCTTTTACTACCTGTCAGACACTGTGTTATGCACTGGGTATATAATATAGATTTGTTCTCATGGAACATATAAATTATTAAGGGAGGTGATTGATATTTAAATAATCATAGAATTAATAACTAAGAATTGCAATGACCTCAATGAAAGAGAGTTACAAGGAGTTTCAATGGCCTGAACAGATTCTGTAGTAATAGAAGGTCACTAAAAATCAACTTTTCTAGGACCATAGTGCTATCCAGGGCCAGCAAACTCATGTTTAAAGAGTCAGGTACTCTCTAACAAGAAGCAGACACTTTTGCACAGAGGTGACAGAGAGTTAAGTACTGTGAGTAAAGTTTGCCTGGAGTCTAGGTTCCAAGCTATAATTTTCCTGCCCTAGAAAGTTGCTTGTGAATCATTCATGGTCTCTTCCTACTTCCCTGACAGATGTCAACTCTCTTCATCCTTCTCATGGCCTTGTTCTGAGACTCTTCTGGCAATTACCGCATGCAGTTCCTGGTAACATAACAGTTGGGTCTATGGCTTGTCCCTTCTTGGATATCAAGCTCTTTGAGCTCAAATTCTGAGTTCAGCACATCCTTAATAAACACTAGGTATATTAATGAGAGATAACAACAACTTCTGAGAGGAATATTATTAGTCCTATTTGATAAATAAGGAAACAAAGTTATAGTGGGTTCAAGATTTATCCAATGTCACAAATCCAATATGTGGCTATTTCCAGATCTAAAGTTTCTTTAGAGTAAAACTTATGTTAGAAATTTACTCTCTAGAACAAGGATATAAAATAAGGATATAAGGATAATACCTCATACCACTTGAAATCTTAAAATGACTCTAACTTTATGTCTTATTTGTATATAGTTTTATCGTCATAGATTAGATTATTTTATAGTCAACAAACCCCAAATCTCAGGGTTTAAACACCAACAGTTTATTTTTCATGCATGTTACATGTTTATTGCAGGTCAGCTGGAGGCTGTGCTCATTTCTGTTACACATGGACCAGCCATAATTGTAAACATTGTTTCTTATTATGCCAAAGGGAAAAATAGAGCTTTAGAATGTCTTTCCATTAAATGTTGTAGCCTGGAAGAGACACAATGTCATTTCAGTTCATAACTCATTAGTTAGAACTAGTCATATGTCCCTATGCTCTCTGCTAGGAGATGCAAAGGCATATCATTTGGCAAGTACTAATGACTCCCACAGCTTAAATAATTTATGCTTCTTATAGATGGCTATGTATTCATCAGTTATGTATCGGGTACTTACTAGTATTATGTGCCAGGATCTGTGGACATAATAATATAATAGTCTGTTATTGGTGCATAACAATCACAGAATCTCAGTGATATATTTATTTATTTATTTCTCCATGGTGCATGTGTCAGGTGGGTAGGGTCTGATTGATATAGGTTGTGCTCAGCTGAACAAGACTTCAACCTATAGGTTGCCCAAGTTGTATGAGTCCTCTACATATAGTCCCCATCTCCTGGGACCACTGGCTACATGAGACATGTGCTTCTCATAGCAATACCTCATAAAGTCTAAGCTTGGATCACGTCTGCCTACATCCCACTGTCCAGAGCAGGTCTTTTGACCAAGTCCAACAGCAATGGAGGAGAGAAGTACATCCAACCTTTCTTGGGGTAAATTGCAAAATATATAACAAAGGGCACATAGATTCAGAAAAAGACAATTGACTGGTAACAATAATGCAATCATTAGAGACAGAGACCAGACTAAATTCTTTAGTTTTGTATCATTTATATTCTATAGAAAAATGATTGATAAAAATATATGCAAAATTTTAGATAGAGATAGCTGCTAAGGAGAAGACAATAAATAAAGGGAATTAGAAACAATGATGGTAAGGATAGTGATGAAAATTTTAGGAGAATGGTCAAGAAGGAAGACCTTACAAAACAAAAGGACAATTGAGTAAGATACTTAAAATAAGTGATAGAGACATCCATGAAAATACCAGGAAAAACAAACAAACAAACACAGAAACAAATCAAATGCAGAGGACAATGTCCAGTCTACCTGACATGTTTGAAGAACAGAAAGAGGGTCTATGTAACAGGCAAATGAGTGAGGAAAATATCAAAAAAGGGAGCACAGATTTTTCTGAGGCCAGTGGAACATTTTATCTTTTAAGCCTGAATGAGGTGAATATCCATTGGAGAATTTGCAGAAAAAAAGTGCTATGGTCTGCCTCTACTTTTTGCTGAATCACTCAGGCTACCCTACTGGAGATGGACTGGTGGGAATGAGGATGAGGAGACAAGCTAATAAGCCATCGCATTATTATAGACTAGAGGCCCAGTGCACAAATTCATGCACGGTGGGGTCCCTGAGGGTGGTCTGCAGGGATCGGGCCAAAACCAGCAGTCCAATGCCATCTGCAGCTCCTACCTTCTGCTCCCGCTTATCCCAGCCCCACTGTGCTTGCCATGGGCTTGTGCCCTATTAGTTCCAATCAGGAGGGGCTCGTGCTGCCACAGCAGCACTCACCAGCCATGAGCCGTGTGTCTGGTGCCCTCCCAAGGGGAGTGGCCTGCGGGATTGGGCTGAAACTGACTCTCCAACATCCCCCAAGTGGTCCCAGATTGCAAGAGGGCTCAGGCCAGGCTGAGGGACCCCACTGGTGCATGATCGGGCCAGGGAGGGACCGCGAATGGGCTCCAGGGCATGTCCGACCCATCTCACTCAGTCCTGATCAGCTGGACCCCAGCAACAAGCTAACCTACCAGTCGGAGCATCTACCCCCTGGTGGTCAGTACACATCATAGTGACTGGTCAACTAGTTGACTACCCCCTGGTGGTCAGTACACGTCATAGCGAGTGGTTGAACAGCCTTAACATATCATTAGCATATTACACTTTGGTTGTTCGATTGTTCTGTTGTTCAGTCTATTTACATATCACCCTTTTATTATATAGGATGATAGACAATGGTTGCTTAGAAAGGGATCTTAGCAGTAAATGTGATAGTAAGTCACTGGATTGTTTGGACTCTAAAAATGTTTTGAAGTTGAGTCCGTTAAGTTTGCTGAAAATCAGATTTGCAGAATAGGAAAGAG
>NW_006286587.1:8726864-8733910 GCF_000327345.1 Myotis davidii
AGTGGTATGAGGGATGATGGCAAAGCGTTTGGCTCACTCCACTAGATTAAAAAAAAGAGAATTTCAATTTCTGGAGATGGGGAAGACTATGCTGAGCATGTGAAAAAGGAAGATCAAGGTTGATTTTAGGACCTGTTATATTTAAAGTACCTATTAATCATTTAAGTGAAAAATTCAGCAGGCTGTCAAATAGAGAGATGAGCAGAGGAGAGGTCCAGGCTGGATAGATGAATTCTGTATGGTTGTACATAGGTCTGAAACTATTCAAGGCCATAGCTTTGGAACTCACCAAAGGTATGAATTTAGATAAAATAGTGACAAAAGCCAAGGCCTGAACTCTGGGGCACTTCTAATTTCCAATGCGAGGAAAATAATAAGGAAACAGCAAAAGAGGACTTAGACTAAATGACTAGCACATAAGAGAATAAATTACTAGAGCATAGGTGAGGAACAATGAAAGTGTGATGTCATGGAAATTAAGTGAAGAAATGTTTTCAAGGAGAAGGGGGTTTCGACTTTTTCCAATGCTACCCATATGTCAAGTAAGATCACTGTTGGGTTGAGCAACATGCAGGTCATTGATCATCTTGTGAGACAGATTAGTTGGAACAAGGGAGCAAAAGCTTGGTCAAAATAGGTTAAAGAGAGAATGGGACAGAAGAAATTTGTGACAGTGAAATATAGATCACTTTCAAGAAGTTCTTTAAAAGTAGAGAGTAAAAGGTTTTGTTTGCTATAGGCTGATGGAGGAATTATTTTTTTTTAATAAATGGCAGAAACAATCTTGAGATATATTAGAGCATAAAAAATAACAGAAGAGGGAAAAGTTGCTGAATTGGTGGCCTTGAGTGGTGAAAAGGATAAGTTGTATGTATAAAGGGAGGAGTGCACTTATTTAGGGGCATGGGCCTTTCATTTACAGAATCTAGAGCAAAGGCAGAAAAATGATACAGAGACAAGTAAGTGGAAGATGTAGTGGTAGGAACTGGGTGCTTCAATTCTCTCAGTGAGAAAGAAAACATTTATTCAATGTCCAAAGTCAGCTCTCTTACCTCCAACAGAGGTAGCTCCAATCAAGCACCTTCTTAAAGTCAAACTGGTGATTTAATGCCAAATGAACTCAGAGTATATTGGAAATATTCAACACAGGGACAGAGGATGGGCCCTATAGAGGTGACCAACGCCATCTCAAGCAAAGCTGACCTGCAGATGTTTTTGTGGCTTGGGACAGCTAGAATTGTAAAAAACCACTTCCTTGTCTTCCTGCAGAAGCTCTTTCATACCAGCTGCCTGGTGATTAGATTATCATTCCTCTGCTACTAGAGTTTATGACTCTAAGAAGGAAGTTTATTTACTTATGGGAACTCAATCAGACCTCTGGGGAGTGAATATGGGTTGCTTTCCAAACCAAGATTGTTGACAGATCCCTTCCTGAGAGTTGCTAGAAACCAATCCACTAGTTCTGAAGATCCCCATCAGTTGCTTTCCTTGTAGCTTTGCATGGCCTTCTTATGTTTTGAATACCAACTTCTTGCCCCATCTCTTTAAGTAGCTCAGGTGTTAACTTATTGAGAATACCTTTTTGTTATGCCGGTTAATGAAAAAACAACAATCAAGTGATGTTTAGGAGAACTTATTTCTCCTTTTGTATTATCATATCTTTGAGAGCAGAGATTGCCACATTCTTTGAGGCATCCAGGAAAACTCACCTATAGAACTAGAGGGCCGGTGCATGAAATTCATGCACTGGGGGGAGGGGGTGTCCCTCATCCCAGCCTGCACCCTCTCCAATCTGGGACCCCTCGGGGGATGATTGACTGCCAGTTTAGGCCCAATCCCTATGGGAGCAGGCAGTCAGACATCCCTCTCACAATCCGGGACTGCTGGCTCCCAACCGCTCTCTTGCCTGCCTGCCTGATTGCCCATAACTGCTTCTGCCTGGCAGCCTGATCACCCCCTAACCATTCCCCTGCCAGCCTGGTCAATGCCTAACTGCTCCCCTGCCAGCCTGATCACCCCTAACTGCCCTCCCCTTCCAGCCTGGTTACCCCCCACTGCCCTCCCTTGCTGGTCTGGTATGGTCGTCCCTAACTGCCCTCCCTTGCTGGCCTGGTTGCCCCTAATTGCCCTCCCCTGCAGGCCTGGTCACCCCCAACTACCCTTCCCTGTCAGCCTGATCTCCCCTAACTGCCCTCCCCTGCAGGGCTGATTATCCACAACTGCCCTCCCCTGCTGGACATCTTGTGGCAGCCATCTTGTGACCACATGGGGGTGGCCATCTTGTGTGAGGGTGTGATGGTCAATTTCCATGTTACCTCTTTATTATATAGGATACTGGCTTAATAAATTAATGAATGTACAACTTTTTCAGTTCCCTCAGGCTTAATTAAAATTTTGTTAAGAAAGGACTTTGGCCCTGATGGGTGGCTTGGTTGATTGTAGCATTGTCCCACATACCAGAATGTTGTGAGTTTGATTTTTGGTCAGAGCACATACATAGGCTTTGGTTTGATCCCCTTTCAGTTGGGGCACATAAGGGAGACAACCTATTGATGTTTCTCTCTCACATCAATGTTTCTCTCTCTCTCTCTCTCTCTCTCTCTCTCTCTCTCTCTCTCTCTCTCTCTCTCTCTCTCTCCCTTCCTCTCTCTCTAAAATCAATGAAAACATATGCTCTGATGAGGATTATTTAAAAAAAAGGTTTCTGTGAAAAAATTGTTAAAGTTAGCAGTAAGTCTGTTTAGAATGATAGTAAATGTTAACTAATTATTTTAAAAACACCTTTCAATTTAAAAGTTTAGTTTTTAATTAATTTATGACAATTTATGCTGAATTTTGTCTGCTCTACCAGTGGCTATAGGTGAGAGATTTCTATTTTACTTATACAGCCAGTGATTACTACAAATGTGTTGAAGCTCAATTCTTTTTTCTTCTTTTAGCTCTCTGGGAATTGGAAGTGAGCAGCATTGGATATTATCAAGTTCTCCTGAAAATGGCAGTGGTATATGGTCAAAAAATTAGTGCCTGCCAAATGAATAATATTTGCATGTCTCTCCACAGCTTTGGTGCATAAGGAATATTAAACATGTGTGTGATGGCCCAGGCTTTAAATATATTTATTCTCTGCCAATGCCCAACTGGCAAGAGCTTATTCACTCTCTGCAGTAATTTTTGTGAATCAACAAATCACCACTTTGCTTAGTGGTTTAACACCATTTTGTTATCTCATGTTTCCACAAGTTGGCATTTTGGGCCAGAATCAGCTGAGTGGGTCTTCTGGTTTGGGCTGGGATTACTTATTTATTTATGGTATGCAACCAGGTTGGCTGGGGCTGGCTGTTTTAAAATGACCTCCACTGGGATAGCTCATTTTTGCTTCACATGTCTCTAATTTCAGTACGCTAGCCAGGGCAGTCTAGCTAGGCCAAGACTCATAATCGGCTTCACTTCTGTGACATTCTATTGCAGTGGTTCTCAACCTTCCTAATACCGCAACCCTTTAATACAGTTCCTCATGTTGTGGTGACCCCCAATTTCATTGTTACAAATTGAACATAATTAAAGCATAGTGATTAATCACAAAAACAATATGTAAGTATATATGTTTTCCGATGGTCTTAGGCGACCCCTGTGAAAGGGTTGTTCAACCCCCAAAGGGGTCGTGACCCACAGGTTGAGAACTGCTGTACTATTGACCAAAGCAGGTCTCAAAACCAGCAATATTCAGAGGGAGGAGAAATAGATTTCACATATTAATGGGGAAAGCTGAAAAATTATATCGAGACAAAGGGCCTGGATGCAGGGAGGTCATTTTTGCAACCTACCACACCAGGTCAAACATTTAAAAAAATGTACATAAACAAAATAAGTTCATTAGTTGTATCTCCTGGTGTTGAGAACCTTAAACTGCTGTGGATTTTGTACTGGAGTCAGATGTAGGGCCCAGTTTTGCTATTCAGAAATGTGATAGGCAGTTAGACAGACATGAGCAGGTCAAGAATGATGGGCCAGGTACAAAAAAGTCACAAGAGCTGAAAGTCTCAGGTACCTAGCAACAGGCAAAACTGGAAAAACAAGGATCTCACTCCTAGGGTACCCTTTCCTCCACTAGCATATCACTGGTTCCCCAGTTCTTTCTTTGCTTGGCCTGTTGCTAGTTATGTAGTAGATCTCCTTAGAGAATGAACAAGGGGCAGGGGAATAGCCTCATAAGACACCCATACAAGTCCTTGCACGACAACTCTCTTAAGCTTAAAACCCCTAGGAATAACATCTAGGCCTCAGTTCCAGCTCCAGGCCCAGAAAAGCAGCAAAACCAGACAAGTGATGCCATGGCTCACATTGGGACCAGCTGCGTTTACTAATGACCCCCTGCCCTGGTGCTGACTAATCAGTGGAGACCATGACATTAAAAGGACAAACCTGAAAAGCTGATGCATATTCTATTGAGATCCTCCCCTGGGGACTCCACTAAAATTTCTACCCTTAAAAACCCTGAGGGTTTTGAATACAGGGAGTGTGCTCTCCCTGTATTGATTAATTTTTAAATGTTTTCCTTTAATGATCCTCAGGTTTTCTTAATTCTTAGTCAAAATATTTCTTTTGGGGGACCAAGCTTGGAATTATAGCCACATTGACATAGGTTCACACTGATGTTTTTAATGTGTGTAAATGAAAAGTAGTGGTGCCTTCTCCAGATTCCCATTATCAGGCAGATTTACCCATCTCCAAATGTTGTAAGTATTGGTTGCTAACATCTCACAGCTCCCATCCCCATCCCTACCCCGCAACTGAAGAATTGTCCAGAGCACTCAGAGCCACTAATTCTTCTCTCCTTCCAGCACCACAGGAGATACCTCATAGCCAATGGTGGACAGATATGGGGGTAGAAAGGCAAACTCCATGTCTCAAAGGGGGAAAACTCACTAGTACTTCAGAAACTCTCATGAAATAAACTCTCAGGCCAAGGCTAGACTACAGTGGAGCACATATCTTTGCTTAGCTCCTTCTCCTGCACCCTTTGACTTCCCTCATTCCTCTTCTCCTGAGAGTTCTTCCTCAATTAGCCACAGGCTCATCCTGGCTCAGGCTCTGCTTCTAGGACAATCAGGCCAAGACTGCAGATTGGGGTCAGGGAAAGAAATATTTCCATTTTGGAGTCTAATTGCTATAGCAATTGACTTTAGATGTCAAAGATGTCAATGTCTTAGAACAATAAAGGATTATTTTATACTCACTTTAGTGTAATGTGGTTTTGGAGACATCAAACAGTCATTCAAAGCCTGGGTTTCTTCTATCTTGTGGCTCCTCCCTTCAGCATCCATTCTGCTCCAGGGAAAGACAACAAGACTTGTACTATGGCAGATTGTATGGGCCTGTTCTGGAAACAGTGACCTCACTTCCATTCACAGTCCATTAAGCAGAACTCCTACACATGTGCAAGGGAGACTGGCAAATGCAGTGTGGCTCTGTGTCCAAGCAAGAGAGAGCATGGAGGAGGCCTCTAGGTCTATATTTAGGAGAAATGATGAGGGGAAGCTGCCTTAGAAAACCATAGTTAAAAAACTAAAAATCAGCCTTAGCTGATTTGGCTTAGTGGATAGAGAATTGGCCTGCAGACCAAAGGGTCCCAGGTTCAATTCTGGTCAAGGCACGTACCTTGGTTTCAGGCTCCTTCCCATCCCCATCCAGGGCACTGGTCGTGGCTTGTGCAAGAGGCAACCAATTGATGTGATGTTTATCTCGGTCTTCCCTTCTCTCTTCCACTCTTTCTAAAAGTCAATGGAAAAATGTCCTTGGGTGAGGATTAACAAAACAAACGAACAAAAACCTAAAAAAACAAACAACAAAAGAACCACTTAGCTATAGCTCAGGTAGCCATCTTGAACAAACAAGGCCTCTTTGGGGAGTGAAAAGATGATTTTAATAATTAAGCCAGGGTCCCAGGGCTGAAATGGAACTTTCAGACAAACGGTGATATCCTAGCTGTAGCTGACTCACAAGAAATAAAAACAAATGGCTGATTCACACTATGTAGGTAATAAAATGTTTTGAAATTCTTTCTACTGGAACACATGCCACAAAGCTGGGTTGAAGGGAAAAAGAAAGAAGCACCACAGTTTGTAACCTTCATAGGTAGTAACAGCTACATCCCTTTCCAGCCCTTACTGAAACTGTATTTAGTCTCTAAAGGGTCCAAGTTCTAGTCTCTGCCCAAGGCTCTTCACAGATTTCTCTTCTCTTTCATTCCCCTCTGTGCTGGGAAGCTGACATTAGTACCTGCTCTGTGTCCTTTGCCCTATTCCCTTCAGCTCTCTCAGCTAGAGGTATGTAGCAGATTTCTAATGCCTTTCTGGCACAGACATTCTCTGATTCTGAAGACTCAGAGACTCAGTGGCAACAAGAGAGAATCTAGCCATCTTCTTGAGAGCTGGCATGATGTTTTTTTTTATAATAAACTAGAGGCCTGGTGCACAAAAATTAGTGCATTGGGGGTGTCCCTCAGTCCGGCCTGCCCTCTCTCACAGTCCGGGAGCCCTCAGGGGATATCCTACTGATGGCTTATCTGCAGTCTGGCCTCCCTCTACGGGGGGCAACTGGGCCAATCAGGGGAAGGCGCCACCCCCATCACCCCGCTGCTGCTGCCACTGCCAGCTGCTGTGCCTGCCAGCCCTTGGCCCTCAGTTTCCAGTGCTTTCTCCAGAAGGACGTCCGGCCTATCCAGTCTAATTAGTATATTACCCTTTTATTAGTATAGACTATGGGCCCGGTGCATGAAATTCGTGCACTGGGTGTGTGTGTGAGGGGGGGTGTGTCCCTCAGCCCAGCCTGCCCCCTCTCACAGTCCAGTAGCCCTCAGGGAGCTCACAGGGAGTGGGCCTAAGCCACAGTCTGGCTTCCCTCTACGGGAGGCAAGCGGCTGATCAGGGGAAGGCGATGTCCCCATCACGCCTCTGCTGCTGCCACTGTTGGCCACCGTGGCTGCCTGAGCCTCAGCCTGGTTCTTGTTGCCTGAGCCTCGGGCCCTTGCAGTGGCAGCAGCCATC
>NW_006286587.1:8734187-8741115 GCF_000327345.1 Myotis davidii
CGTGATGCCTCTGGCCGAGGTGTCCAGCCTGGGCAGCGGGGACCCACAGCTGCAGCGGCCCCGCGATCTTGGGCTTCGCTTTAGGCCCAGGCATGGGACCCCTAGCTCCTGGGACTGCCAGCTTCGACCGTGCCCAGCTCCCATCGCTGGCTCCACCCCTACTTCCTGCTATCACTGTCCAGGGCGGAAAAGGCCCCAGGCACCCTGGGGCCGCCTTTGTCCTGCCCCCCAGCTCTTAGCTCCCCCCTGGGTTTCAGATCACTGTCAGTGGCAGGGGGGCTTCTTCCTGCTTTCCCTTTCCCCTCCCTGCCTACATATGCAAATTAATCTCCATTTTTGTTGTCAGTTAACTGCCATCTGAGTTGGCAGTTAATTTGCATATAGCCCTGATTAGCCAATGAAAAGGGTAGCGTCGTACGCCAATTACCATTGTTCTCTTTTATTAGTGTAGACATATATTTGGTTTTCCTCACCTTTCTGAAGAAAAGCTTCTAAAACCCTTGGAATTTCCTGTGATGACAGCAATAAAGTTATCTCTTGTTATGTTAATGAGGTGACCTTTTGACCAGAAACCAAAGGATGGGGGCTAGTTACCAGGAGAACCAACCATGAGATTAAAGGGTTGGAACTTTAGTCACTCCCCAACTTCCCAGGAGGGAGAGGGGCTTTGGGTTAGATATTGCAAATGGCCAGTGATTTAATCAATGTGCCCATGTAGTGAAACCTCCATAAACACCCAAAATTCATGGGATTCAAGGAGCTTTTGTGTTAGGAATCACACTGCTGGAGAGGGCTGGGAAACTCCATGCCTTTCTCCCATACCTTGCCCTAGGCATCTCTTTCATTCAGCTGTTCCTGAGTTATATTCTTTTATAATAAACTGGTGATCTGATAGATAAATGTTTCTCTGAGTTCTGTTAGCCACTCTAGCAACTTAATCAAACCCAAGATCTTTGGAACCTCCTGTGTATAGCCAATTTGTCAGAAGCATAGGAGACAACCTGAGTTTAACATTGGTGTCTGAAATAGAAGTGGAGGGGGAACAGTTTTGGAGTACTGAACCCTTAACATGTCAAATATGATGCTATTTCTAGGTGGATGGCATCAGAATTAAGTTAAATTGTAGGACATCCAGCTGACATCTGAGAATTGCCTGCTTCCACATGCTGGAAATTGGTGATAAGAATCATTTAGCTGGCGATACAGGAGTAGCATAGCAGTTTGAGTCAGCATGAGTGACTGCTGATGGTGAAAGAGAGTGATGACCATGGATCACATGAGAGATGTGCTCAAGATGCTAAAAGAAGACCACAGGTCCCAAATGATATCACTTGAGCTAAAATCCTATGATACCAAAACTGATCTAATTGCAGTTTCAACCTCTTCCAGAAACGTAATCTTTATTAACCTGTATGGAATATTCTGGTCAAGCCCCAGTAAGATATTCTGTCACACAGTCCCTCATGGAAAGAAGAGGCAATC
This sequence comes from Myotis davidii, assembly GCF_000327345.1. NCBI lineage: Eukaryota > Metazoa > Chordata > Mammalia > Chiroptera > Vespertilionidae > Myotis > Myotis davidii. Next base: position 8,735,670 of record NW_006286587.1, read on the forward strand.
TGCATGATAAAAACACTTCCCATTTTCTTCCCCCAAAGAAAAGGTGTCCTGTCCCCAAAATAACTTATTTTGTTTTGTTAGGAGTTCCCTTACCCCACCCTTCTTCCCATAAAAACCTCCTGTTTTGAACAACCCTTAGGAGCACCCTTCTAGTTGCTAGATAGGATAATGCCCAATTCATGAATCACTTTACAAGGCCAATTAGATCTCCAAATTTACTTGGTTGAACTTTTAATATATATATTTTTTATTGATTTCAAAGAGGAAGGGAGAGAAAGAAAGAGCCATCAATGATGAGAGAGAATCATTGATTAGCTGCCTCCTGCACGCCCCCTACTGGAGATCAAGTCCCCAACCGAGGTACATGCCCTGACTAGGAAAACGGGTGCCCTGACTGTGACCTCCTGGTCCATAGGTCGACACTCAACCACTGAGCCACCATGGCCAGGCTGTTATTTAACAAGAGTAAACCAGACACTGACTGCTTCCAGCATGGCTCACACTGGGACCCTGTCTGAGAATCTGCGAAGGAGGAGGTTGGTGAGGAGGGCCTTTCTGCCCCCATAGTTTCCAGTATGCTTCTTTTTTACTGATCTGTATGGAATACCATCAAGATCCCCTCTTCAGGGCAATACTTTCACCCTCAGCTGTAAGGAATTTCACTTCTGGACATTCACAATAGAAGCCCTCCCTGGAATTTGCCCTTGGCTTTAGAGAACTGCCTTCTTCAAGGCTAGGCAGCAGAAGCAATGACTGAGTAATAATGCAAGGGCCTGACCTCTTTGCCTCAATTGGGACAACTAAGAAGGTCATCCCAGCTCTAGAGTTTCCTGAAGAGTAGACAAGGTCTGTGTGGTAACTGAACTGAGAGTCAGATTTTCTCTGTCCAGTCCCACCTTTCTCGCTTCCTTATAGGTAGCTCCTGAGAGCATGCCCCAGAAAATACTTTTCAACTGCATGACTCAATCTGTTTCACCCAGAATATCTGTGGATATGAATGAAGAAATACATATTTGTGTTGGAAACATGCAATTTCAAGGCAAATTCTAAAACCCCCAATTATAGCCCTTAACCATTGTTTCCCAGCCTCTTCCTATACAGATTTTCCCCAAAATAAGGATCCATAGAAATTGGAAGGGAGGATCAGTAGGAGCTGTGAAGGAGCCCCCTACAGCTTTCCTCTCCGCTATTACTCTTATATTACCTCCCCATTTGCCTTCTGTTAATGCAAATTTAAGGTCTTAAAATAGATTTTTTTCTTCTTCTTTGTTAAGGTCTATAACACACTTCATCATTTGCTTCTCTCACAAGTTTTTCTTGTTTGTTTTACTTCCTCTGCCTAATTGGGGTTTTTGTATGTTTGAAGAAAAAGTCAGAAGTGTGTGTGTGTGTGTGTGTGTGTGTTTCAACATTATATAGTAGATCTCCTGCCGTTTGGCACTTGGACCTTAGAGCACCAGGCAGACAAAACCTGTGATATGGTCAGGCTCCCTATCTCTCTCTATCTTATGAATTATCCAGGTACTGCTGTGGCCCAGATGTCTCTGGCTCTGACCTTGGCGCTCTGAATCCATGAGCACCTTCTTTCAGACACTGCATTACCCTTTAAGGTTCTAGAGACCAGGGACCCCTGACCATAGACCAAGAGCCTATTTTCTACCATAGATTTCTAGGGGCACAGCATCTATAGGCAGTTTTTCTTTTGGGAGTGGGGGATCCAACCAAGCCATTTTCTTGGGGATAGAACTTGAAAGAGTGGTTCATGTTATTAGAAAAGCAAGTTGCTGACTCCCAACACACAATGAGCCAAACACCCCGTAGTGTGAAGATATAAGACTCACATGTGCACATCATTTCAGTCTTTGACAGTTTATTGCACAACTGTCAATTCCATGGTTTCAATCCTGATGTTGAGTCTATTTCTAGAATCATATATTTAACATCTTTATTCAAGGTGCACTTCGTGTTGCACAAAGTGATGTCCTTGAGCATGTGCATGTGTTTGACTTCTCGTGTGATCTTAATGTTGTCTGAAATTTCTCTGCCCTCCAGAGTGTTCACAAAATGATGTTCTAATCCCTCCATGCCCAAGGTTTCTGGGTATTTCTCACATTGGCATGACCCCCTGCAGCTCTCATCCTGTGACTGTTTAAGCAGGTTGTTTTTTTTCTTTCTTATCTGCGTGCAACACCCACCCTTTCTCCAGCTTCTAGGAGAAATTCAACCACACCAAATGCATTTAAGGTGTACACTCACTGTCCCAATGGGAAAGGCAGGTAGGCCCACTATCTTCCTTTCTTCATTTTTGTTCCAGTTTTCTCTTAGAATTTCTTGTGGCTGTTTATTATTTTTGTGTCCAAAAACCCCTGTCCCAAACAGGTGGCTCTAGGGGCATGCTCCTAGCCATCTGCATCCTTGAGAAAAAAAAAATAGCCTTGCTTTCTTTCCTTCCCACCTTAAAATTCTAGAAGGCTTCAGGTTTATGTCTAGTTATTGTCTTCAATTAACCATGGCTTCTAAATCTCTACCTTCAGGTTCTCCTGCTCAATGAATGAACATAGTGTTTCTATCAAGTGCAACACATTTTAAAATAATAATAATCACAATGAGCTCTTATTTCAAGAAATTTCCATCTAATAGTGAGCCCCCCTAGGACAAGGCATTTTTCATATTTATGCTTATACCCTATCACCTAGCAAAGTTCCTGGCACCAGGTGGGCCTTCATTGAGTTGATAAATTAATAACACTACAGGGAATTATTCCATGAAGCAAAATATCTTCTTTAATGGGAATGACAAGCTCTACTTCAAATGTGATTATGAATGTGTTTTTGTATTTGGGGATTTTCTTAAGTATGATAAGATGAAATGGACTTAATTACTCAGAGGGAAATATAACCTGAATCTTTTCCATATGGAGGTTGGCTGTGAATTTCTCTCTGGAGTAAAGGGACATTGCTTGGAATCTGCTCTCTTGTCATAGATAAAAGTGTGGAAGCTATACCCTGAGCTCTAGGCAGGAAGCCAAAATTCTCATGCCTCCTGATGCTTAAAAAATTATGCTTTGGTTTTTATTTCTATTTTGTTGCTAATGCCAATGCTCTGGGGTCAGTATGCTAATTCAAAAACTCATTGCATACATTTTTGCATATTGTGCATATTCTTGACTCTATAGAGGCAGAATTAAAGTTAAATATGTTTTTTCACTCTTTTACTAGCCCAGTATGGTTTTAAAATTCTACAAAAAATAAATCATTTTCCTCCTTTGTTCTTGTTAATGGCACAAAAACATCAGATGTTAGAACTTGGTCCTTGAGTTTGACAAAGAAAAAATTCAGAGTCTAACTCCAATTATAAGAGAAAGTTTATTCAGTAGGTCACAGAGGTAGAAGAGACTCAGGAAATGAGTTAAGGAGGCAAAAAAAGGACCCTTGGAACTTAGGAGAAAGAAAACCAGGGTAAGACAGAGAGAGATTCCTCATTTTAAGGGCTTTTATTTGAAGGTCTCAGGGGAGGTTCTCAATAGAATGTTCACCAGTTTTTCAGATGTGTCTCCTAAGGATCATGGTCTTACTGATTGGTTGGCACCAGGGCAGGGGAAATAGTCATTGCAACTGGTCCTGATGTCAGCCATGGCATTGCTTCATCTAATTTTGCTGCCTTTCTGGGCCTGGAGCTGAAACACAGTTGAGGCCTAGATTAACATCTCTAGTTTGACCAAAACTCTGTCTCTGTGGTCAGGAGACCCTGGTTATGTTCCCAAGATTATTTTATAGAGGTCAGAACTGCACTGTCGTGAGGGCTTAATGTTTAAGGGAGTGATCATACAAGGGCGTGTATGGGAGTCAACCTCCTTGTTCCTCCTCTAAGGGAACAAGTTACCTAGCAACAGCTAGAACTGGGAAAATAATTATTGTAGGGTAGGTCCTTACCCCCATGGTGACCTTCCCTCCCCTAGCATATTGCTGGTCATACAGTTCAGAGCCAGGGGTGGGCAAACTTTTTGCCTCGAGGGCCACAATGGATTCTTAAACTAGACCGGAGGGCCGGAACAAAAGCATGGATGGAGTGTTTATGTGAACTAATATAAATTCAAAGTAAACATCATTACATAAAAGGGTATGGTCTTTTTTTTTTTTTTTTAGTTTTATTCATTTCAAATGGGCCGAATCCGGCCTGCGGGCCGTAGTTTGCCCACGGCTGGTTCAGACCCTCCCTGATCTTTCCTCCCCTGGCATGTTGATAGTCATGCAGTAGACCTCCCCCGCCCCTTAGAGGAGGAACAAGGGGGCTGAAGAAAATTCTACAAAAAAATTCGTTTTCCTCCTTTGTTCTTGTTTATGACACAAAAACCTCAGATGTTAGAACTTGGTCCTTGAGTTTGACTAAGAAAAAATTCAGAGCCAAGAACTCTAATTATAAGAGAAAGTTTATTCAGTAGGTCACAGAGGTAGAAGTGACTCAGGAAAATCCTTAGGACAGATTCTAAGTATAAAATCACCTTTTTACTTTTATTAGAAGGGCAGAAGCTAGTTTAAACAGTATGTGACCTACAGAGGAAACATTCACTGGAATCATTCTAAGCTTCCTGGGTTTGTCCCTTGCTGGGACAAAGCTGAGGCCGGTGAGCATCCAGCACATTGCAGAGAGGGCCTTGTCCTGCTTTCAGTGTGGATATCATGAATAGGAGGGTTCAACACACTGGCTTGATTCATTAGTGGGGGTTAATGTAAATCTAGTTCTCTTGCAGCTCTACCTGTGTCCTCTGAAACCTGCTCCCGTAGTTGCTGAGTCATCACAGTTTGGAGGTGCCACATCCAATGAAAATCAGCCTCGGGGGCCTTCAGTACTTACTGCATATATTTTGGGAGGCAGACCAGAGCCAAGCATGGGCCTTAGGCAAAAACATTAAGTAGGTGACACCTGGAACTACAAACCCCACTTCTGCTTTTCAAGGTTTCCCTAACCCTTTAGATTCCCCTTCATCAAGCATTTTGTGCTGATAAATGCTTACAGTATAGTTTAGTAAGTCCTCACTTAATTTTATTCATAGGTTCTACAACTTTAAGTGAAACAACTTGCAACAATACCAATTTTACCATGGGCTAATTGATACAAATAAGAGTTAAGTTCTGCCTGCCCAGTCAGCCAATGTAACTCAGTGGTTGAGGGTCAACCTATGAAACAGGAGGTCATGGTTCAATTCCTGGTCAGGGCATATGCCCAAGTTGTAGGCTCCATCTCTAGTAGGGGGAGTGCAGGAGGCAGCTGATCAATGATTCTCTCTCATCATTAATGTTTCTATCTTCCTCTCCCTCCCCCTTCCTATCTGAAATCAAGAAAGAGTTAAGTTCCTGTGGCATCTCATCAACATTATAATGAAACTAGGGGCCCGGAGCACGAAATTCGTGCACTAGGTGTGTGTGTGGGTGGGAGGGGGGAGTGT
>NW_006286587.1:8741766-8750464 GCF_000327345.1 Myotis davidii
GGGACCCCTACCTAGCTCCCGGGACTGCCAGCTTCGACCGTGCCCAGCTCCCATTGCTGGCTCCACCCCTACTTCCTGCTATCACTGGCCAGGGCGGCAAAGGCGCGTGATTCTCCGATCATGGCTGGCGGGCAGGGCAAAGGCCTTTGCCCTGCCCACCAGCTCTTAGCTCCCCACTGGGTTTCTGATCACTGTCAGTGGCAGGGGTCTTCTTCCTGCTTTCCCTTTTGCCTCCCTGCATTGTGCCTACATATGCAAATTAACCGCCATCTTTGTTGGCAGTTAACTGCCATCTTAGTTGGCAGTTAATTTGCATATCACCCTGATTAGCCAATGAAAAGGGTAGCGGTCGTACGCCAATTACCATGTTTCTCTTTTATTAGTGTAGATGATTTGGAACTAAGTGATGTTATCCCAGGACTTGCTGTATTAGCAGGCCATGTGCCCTTCATCAGGGGAGAGCTATATTAAAGTGAACTGCGAACTGGTAGGCAGCGACACCGAGATGCTTTCCTTGCCAGCTTTCAGTTGATGCTGTGGTGGCCAGGAGGAAGATTATTTTGTGTGGCCTGACCTAATCAGCTGAGCTTCTAAAGGAGGGTTTACAGGTCAGAAATAAATGAAGTTAGAGAGAAGTCAGCTCCTTCTGACACAGAAGGAAGCAAACTTCTATGTTGTGGAGAGAGCCACATGTGTTGGGAACAGCGTGCAGTCTTGAGTAGCTGAAAGTGTCAGACCTCCAACAGGGGCAGCTTGAAGAGGAGCTGAACTCCAGATGAGAACCACAGCTCAGGCAACATCTTCATTTTAGCCTTGTGAGACCTGCCGAAGTGGATGTAGCTCAAAACCCAGAGATAACAAATTGTGGTGTTTGAGGCTCTAAGTTTGTGATAATATTTTGCACAGGAATAGAAAACTACTAGAGTGGGGGTTCTAGAGATTCTTAGCTTGTATGTGTCATGATGCCATGGGAAGACTGGTGAAGCCTATAGACTTCTGTTCAGCATTATCTTTTAGATAATTAGAATAAAATGTACAGGATTACAAAGGAAATGAATTTTACTAAAATACAGTAACAAAAATATTAAAAGCATACCTGGGTCAAAGTAACGTACCCACTTATTCATTAACACATTAAATAATAAGATAATTGGTGAATGTATGAACCGATGTAATATTAAAAATAATGAGTGCAAGCCATATTTTGAGATAACTGCAGCAAAGCAATGCAATATGAGAACAGTATGGAGTCTCCTCAAAAAACTAAAAATGAAACTCCCATTTGACCCAGTGATCCCACTTCTAAAAATATATCCCAATAATCTAGAAACACCAATCAGAAAGGATATACTAGTATGCACCCCGATGTTCATAGCAGTACAATTTACCATAGCTAGGATTTGGAAACAGCCTAAGTGCCCATCAGCAGATGAGTGGATTAAAGAACTGTGGTACATCTACACAATGGAATTCTACCCTGCAGTAAAAAAGAAGGAATTCTTACCATTTTCAAAAGCATGGATGGTACTGGAAAGCATTATGCTAAGCGAAATAAGCCAGTCAGAGAAAGATAAATACCACATGATCTCACTCATTTGTGGAATATAATGAACAACATAAACTGATGAACAACAACAGATTGAGACAGAGAAACAACCATGATTAGACCATCAAACCTCAAAGGAAAGGTAAGGGAGGGTGAGGGTAAGGGGGAGAGATCAACCAAAGGACTTGTATGCATGCATATAAGCTTAACCAATGGATACAGACACCAGGGGGGTGAGGGCATGTGTGTGGAGTTGGGGGGCAATGGGGGGATAAGTCACATATGTAGTACCTTAATCAATAAAGAAAAAAAGTAACAAAACAAAACAAAAGCAGTGCAATATAATATTGCCTGCAATTTCTATGGGTGTCAAGGTGTCATAACTGCTAGGATTCTTATGGTTGGTTGCTTTCATTCACTGGTTAAGCAACAAAATTTCAGATAGGGTTTAGTGAACATACATATTTTTCTTTTCATCCCAGTATATGGATCCCTGAATTCTACCCAGGTCAAGAACCCTAGATGAGAAAGTTCTTGGGCTTCTTCCAAACTTTCTATTCTCTGAGCTGGCTTCACTTTTCTGAGAACTCCTCAGTGAGTTCCATCCAGTAGACCCACTGAACCCTTGTTCACAGCCTCAGGACAAACCCTCCACCCCTTGTTTGTCCCTAGATCATTTTTCTTGAATTACATGAATGACTTGATTTGCATCTGTGATCCATGTCCTTTTGATTAGGCAAAATTAACTTTAACAGAACACAGCTGCACCATCATAAACTCTGGGTATATCTGTCTGGGTTTCTAAAATGTCTGTTGCAAGTGCCCTCCTGAGGGAGGCCAAATCTCATAACTGGAATCGCAAAGCCAGGCTCCCAGGCTGTAACTATCCTTTAGTCCACACCTACTCATCCCTGTTCCTTTCCCTTTTTGGCACTCCCAGTGGGGACCAGAGGTGTGCGCTTGTGAAACCTGCTTGCCACCCACTGCTCTCTGCACTGTCAGAGTTATAAATGGATGTTCTCTGCTCTTGGCTGTGCTGTAAATCAATGTAATGCGTGTTTCCCAATTATTTCTTTACTCCTTTATTCTTTCCTTTTCAAAGAATTACAAGTCTGTGGCTTTAAAATCTCAAGAGTATTTAAGAGCTTATGATACATTCCTTTCCTCTCTTGTCCCAGCTCCTATTTCTATTTTCTTTTCCTTTGTTAATTTCTTAACTTTACATAGCATATCTATTGCTGCTTGACTTAGTCACTTGACATGAAGTCTGCTGACTCATGGTTATAAAAGATGAGGGTTTAACTCACTTGACTCCCCATTTCCTACAGATGGTAGTTTTATTGTTTTAGCTATATGGTTTGCCTGCATCACATCGCTATTTATATCAACTTTCCACCACATCTGTCTCCTTTTCCTCTTTTTCTATGTTTCATTTTCTTTCAGATATATATTTTCTTCTATATTGTCAAGCTTAGCATCATTTACTCTCTCTTAAGCCAAATGTGTGTCTTCTATACATTTCCTATAGATTGAAAAGCAGGAAATTAGCAAAGTGCTTTTATTTAACTTAGACTATCAAAATATTGTTCTAGGCAGGGCCAAGTGGTGGCTAGGTGCAATATGATGACCTCCTCAACCTCTTGAAGAAGAAAGTGCCAATCTTTAAGTGCACACAATTCTCATATTGTTTATATCATCAAGATATTAGAGTCATGTCTAATTTTTGTTCGTTTAACATTTTGTTAAATATACATGCAAGATTTTTTTGTTTTGTTTTATGTCTCTTTGAGTTGTCAGTTACTTCTATTGGGGCGGGGGGGTGTCTTCTTAAAAGAATAACATGACTTCAGTCCTCAATTGTGACCTCAATTGGTAAGTCCCCAGACCAATTAAATCAGAATTTCTGTGAATGGAACTCCAACATAAGCTAATTTCAAATCAAAGTTTTCCTACATAAAGACAAAATTGAGCCAGATTAATTTGAGAGAGGAAGGACAGCTACTGCAGGTGTGGATCCTAAGATTTATTATTTCCCAGCTCTAGGAGTAAAGAGTCCAATAGACAGGATCCTTGGGAAAATATATCTAAACATTTTCCATCCAGATATTGCGGGTGGAGTTCTATCTCCAGTAATAGCTATAGAGCATGTGACTCAGACACACCTTCTGAGCATAGTTCCATCTTACTATAGGAAGCAGGTATAGATGACAATTCTTGGTCTCACTGCAAAGGTTTCATAATACTTAAAATAAATCATTTGGTAACCAACTATTAATACTGTTTAGTCTACAGAATCTAAGAAATCAAGTTCCTCCATTTTGATTCAACACCCCATTCTTCAGATGATTCCTGAATTTCTTTTGATAAAAAAACTTCTAGATACTGAATCCACACACCCAGTTCATAAGTAAGATAATGAATTTATTTCTCAAACCCAATTAATTTCTGCTGCTGAGGTAGAGACTAGTGTTTAGATCTGAACATCACCACTGTCTATTTGGTAAATGATCCCCAGGCTGAAGTGAAACAGAACTGTTAATGCATTTTTTATGATTATTAAACATTCATGAAAAAAAAATAAAAAGTGTGATAAATATTCAAAGGAACCTGGTTTGGTTCCTTTGCCTTAAAGTTATTCTCTCTCTCATACTCTCTTCCTTACTCTACAAAGAATATCATAAAACTTCTGTGTCTTTCTACATTATGGAAAGTCAATTTGATAAGAATTCTGTTATGTCTGTAACCTGTCAGGGGTAAATTGAGTAGAAAATTATGCAGTATCCTGGCAGAACCAAATGTTAATATGGAAATTCTCATTAAAAGCCCTAAGAAGCTACAGATGTTTGAGTAAATTCTACTGATTGCTTTGACCTGACCTTTTTTTTTACTGGCCCCTTACACAGTGTACTAAAATCCTTCAACTGATCTTACCCTATGTAATCGGTTTCAGACCAGGAGGCTTTTTCAGAATCATTGGCTTTGGCATTAATTCATTTTCTCTGTACTTTCCCCCGTTCTGTCCCCCGCCTGCCTACAGCAGCTCTCTGTACTGTGCTGTGAACAGGAAAATGCAAGGTTTCTCCTTCAATAAGTAGGACATCTCATTTGGTCACTCATGCAGCTAATTTTAAATAAATTGAATCAACTTATGCCTATTAGCTGCTTGTCCTTGAACTAAGATAACATGGGATGGTCAGGTATCATTACAAGAAAAAAAAAAGAAATTTGCTGAGTTCTCCAAGGCCAATTCTTACAGAACTTTACTTGAGTAGGACTGGGGAAGAGACCTTTTATTGCTTCTAATAAAGGAGCATGTTCACAGTTAACAGTGTCTTATGCCCTTGGAGAAAAGCCTCAGAAAATTAGAAAATTTGAGAATATTTTTAAATCGAGTTTTATATTTTTTAGTAATGAATGAGATACCGTGAATGAGGTTAAAAGACAACACTCATCACAGGAGACTGGCAATGCCCAGTCCCTTCCCAGGATTTAGCCTCAAAGAGAATCAGCAAATCAAATCAATCAATAAGCCTAATTTACATATAGGAGTTAGATGAGGAGTAGCATAAAGATTCTTTTATTAAAGAAGGGCTTACATTTATTAAAGTAAGTAATCTCTGAGCTTCTCTTCTCTGGTGATGGATTTGCTCAAGTAATTTCCAATCCTATGGCTTTAAATACAGGTGAAATCTTTATGTAATTCATACTTTACCTTTGTTATTAGTGTGGCTCACCAATATTTTAAGTTCTTCTCCCTGTCTGGACATATCAGATGATCTCATTTCCCTGCTCTTTCATGTTAAGCATGCCCATGGGACTTCTTTGGTCAAGGAAGCATGAGTAAATTGTGTGAGACTTCTAGGCTGAAACAATTCATTGTTGATGCTTGATCTTTGAATCTATTCTCTCTGTGTCCGATGGAAGAAGAAGCTGGCACAGTGAGCCCACAGGATTGATGCAGCCTGAAAGCTCAGTGGTCATGACTATTAACTGACTTAGGATGAGTGAGAAGTAAATTTGTATTGTGCTAAGCCACCAAAAGTTGTGGGTTACCTTCACTGCAGCGTAACCTAGCCTATCCTTACTGAAACAAGCTTCATGTTGAATGAGGTACTTTAAAGCCATTGTTTCTTTGTTTACAGAACATTTGTCTTGATTATTCTTGGTGGAAACTCTTAGCTATTTTGTGACATGGACTGCCACTTGGAAAGATGTGAGCTGGAGGGTCCAGAATATTGACCTATCAGCTATAGACAAATATATACTTCGAGGTTCACTTATTAATGAAGAGGAGCTGTGTGATACAATCAAAATCAAGCTTAGCACAAGGTTCTTTTGGGATCTCTGTTTGTGATTCTCAAGCATGCCTTTCTTGTTCCATTAATTAATTGCTCTTGATTACTCACATTAATTCACCTCCACTCTGATAATGGCTTATACGAATAACTTTGATGTAAGTGGTTGACTCAAAGAGGTCTGTGTGGTATCAGTTTCAGAAATACTGATCTCCTCTTAGAAATATTGAGGTTCCAAAAGACGAATCCAAGTTCCAGTTTTCTCTAAGTCTAAATGAACACCATTAGCCTGAATTGGATAAAATTACCCACTTCTGTTATGGCTCAGGCTTGATTCTTACCTAAAAGTGAATCATTTTAATATATCCTACACTTTTATTTCTTGAAAAATGGAAATACATTGAATGTAGTGGCCTGTTTATAATAGGCATGAACATTTACTATTTAGGAGGCCATATTTTCAAAAACCCTTTTCAAATTGGAAGTATTAGAGAAGAGGTTGTGTTTTGCGTGGCACTTCACAAATTCTTTGGTAGAATAAAAACTTTTAAAATGTAGTTATAGTATTTCATCTGATCCTTCACCATGGAAGGTCCATTCATAGTAAACATAATACTGATTTTATGGGGTTTTTTTCTTACAGTAAGGAACTCTTTACTTTCCTTTGAAGTGGATTCAGTCTCCTAAAGCATGAGGTTTTGAATTAAGTAGTTATTGAGTTGTGAAGTGGGAAGGAGGATGAAATATGTTGTTAATTCCTCATGGAGGTACAAGGAGTAATGATGAGGCATCCATCAGTACATATTGTTGCTGAAAAATGATTTGAGCTGGAGGGGGGCTATTGACTAAATTTTATGAAGCCCTTATAGAGAGCCCTTATACACCTCCGACACTACTTCTTTAGTTATCTCCTTCTTCTTGATTCCAACTCTTTTGGAAAAGTTGACAGACCTAAGGAAGGTGCAGTCCCTTTAATTTGTACCCTGCTTAAGACAACTATTGAAACTGAGACAATCCCTTCTTTAGTGCTATTCTGTAGTTATTACTACTGACTGATGAATGCCATTTTTTTCAAACTTTCTTCTATAACTTGTATTCTACTACATTATTTTCCTGGAGACCTTTTAATCTTCACATTTCCTCATTAGCATGAACAGCTATCTTAAGATTGCTGGTCTCTCCTTAACCCATTAAGGATGCCTGTACCTGATGATTATTGGGTTGAAATAGCCATTTTTGTAAGTCAAAAATGGAAGAATGTCAGAAATTTCACATGGTTCAAACTTTATTTGCTTTGGCTAGAGATTCACAGAATATTTAAAGGACTACTTAAAATGTATAAACAGCCTATGCTTTGCCATTTTATTTTCTGTTCACTTACAAAAGGAAACAGTTAAGAGATAGGAAGGAATATCATCAAGAAAGTCTATAGAAGTGGCATGAGGTTCCTCGACATTGTGCATCATCGCTTACCCCTCCCTGGTCCTGCTCCAGGCTGAGGGGTAATGAGAAAGAAGAGCAAAGGAAAGGAAGAGAGGATGGTTTACACTAAAGATCCTAGCCTCAGGCACTGTCTTTACTCTGATGGGCCTCTGCCTTTCAATAATGAAATGAGGATAAGTTCTTCCTACTTTAAAGAATTCTCTTGGTAGAAAATAGGATAACAGAAAAGTATTTTATACTTTGCACATCAAAGAAGCAGGGCACTTCTGAGACTTCTGTAAAGACATTTGTGAAGTAGCTGTAAACTTTCCCCTCCCTTCCCATCAAAAGAAAATACAAAAACAACAGTCACAAAACCTCAAGGTTGTCTAGGTTGCCTTCGACCATATATCCATGGAGAAGAGAGGAAAGCATTTAGGAGAGATGACATCAAGGGGGATGAGAAGCCAAGGTGCCTACTTTTCTTCCTTGCTTACTCTGTTACCAGCACTTTAGTTGTGTTAACTTATTAAATCCTCCCAACCCTTCTATCATGTGGATATTGTCACCCCATTTTACAGAGGAGGAGATGAAAGCACCCAGAGGGAGTACAGCTTGTTCAAGTAGAAAGCTTGCTAAGTGGCAGAGGAATAGACTCACAGACATGCTGTCTGACTCCGTAGTTGTACTTCTTCCAAAATTATACAGAAAGACCCAAAGGTAGTGGGGCAAGCAGTGGATTTTATGGGAACCAGGAAAGCAAAGGATTCTAGGTAGGAGTAGGAACTCACCTGTCCGCAGCTTCTTTGATAATATATCATGGCCTCATGTGAGCCTTTCATTAGCACATTAATAAAACTCTATCCCTGATGGTCTTTGAAGAAATGTTGGGGAAGAGTGGGAGTGGCTGGACTGGGAATTTTGCCTGTCCAAGCCTACCATTGCCCTGTCCCTGCACCCCAAATACAGTTTACCTTGCTATAAATCTTAAAGGCATACATGCCCTTTTAAAGAGAAACACTATATATAAATGCCCTCAAATAAAGACACAGAATGTTATAGGAGAGAGAACATAGTTTGGTGTGTCGGGGGGGCGGGGGGGTGAGGGTTCAGTTAATGTTTGTAAGATTGTGGACCTTCTGGGACATCTGAAAATGGGCCTAATCAACCCTACTTTGTTGAATTTCTCTGAGTCAGCAATTCTCAATCTCTCTCTCTCTCTGTGTTTCTCTCTCTCTCTCTCTCTCTCTCTCACACACACACACACACACACACACACACACACTTCCTCTCTCTAAACATATCCTCAGGTGAAGATTACAAAAAATTTATATTGCCTGGACAATTGTGCTCAGTGGTTAGAGCACTGGCCTTTGCACAGAAGGGTCTTGGGTTCAATTCCAGGTCAAGGGCATATACCTGCCTGGGTTGCCGG
>NW_006286587.1:8750890-8763164 GCF_000327345.1 Myotis davidii
TCTCGCTCTCTCTCTGTGTTTCTCTCTCTCTCTCTCTCTCTCTCTCTCTCTCTCTCTTTGTTTCAGAGCTTCTGTACACTGAAAATTTTGTTGGGAACCCAAATACCTTTTGCTTTGTTAGATATAGGTTATATCTATTTATATATAAAACTAGAGGCCCGGTGCATGAAATTTGTGCACTTGGGGGGTGGGGTTCCCTCAGCCCAGCCTGCCCTTCTCACAGTCCGGGAGCCCTCAGTGGATGTCCTACTGACAGCCACAGTCTGGCAGCAGAGGCTTGGAGCAGGAATCCTGTGTGTGTGTATGTATCCGCTGGGGGCCTGCCCCCAGCCGCATTGGAGCATTGGAGGCTCAGAGCAAACACTGTGTGTGTATGTGTGTGTGTGTGTGTGTGTGTGTGTGTGTGTGAGTGTGTGTGCTCGCTGGGCCTCAGCCCAGCCTGCCCCTCTCACAGTCCAGGAGCCCTCAGTGGATGTCCTACTGACGGCCACAGTCTGGCAGCAGAGGCTCAGAGCAGGTGTCGTGTGTGTGTCTGCTGGGGGCCTGCCACCAGCCACATCATAGAGGCTTGGAGCAGGCACCACACTATGTTGATCTCTCAGGCTCCTGGCCTCCACTGCATGTTTTTCTCTGCCTTGAGCTGTGGCCAAGGTGGGGTGCTGCCTGAAGGCTGCGCTTTCTTGCTCATGGATCACCAGATCACTTAGAGACTGGGGGAAGGCCCTGCTGGGTGCTGCCTGTGGGGAACTTTTCTGCTCTGGGATCGCCATGGCATCCCAGTAGCAGGCCCACCTGGGGGCCCACGGCCCTCCGCACTTGCCGGCTCTGGGATCACAATGGAGTCCCAGCTGGCAGCGGGACTTAGGCAGCACATGGGGGTCCTGGCTGGGGGTGGGGCTTAGGTGACACGATCATGCCGCCTAAGCCCGGCTGCCCAGGGCTGCACCCAGCCAGGATGGCGTCTGGCACTGGCCAGCCCTGCCTGCAGTATGCAACTAGCCACCATCTTGGATGGCTGTTAATTTGCATATGGTGCTGATTAGCCAATGGGAAGCGTAGCGGAGGTACAGTTAATTACTCTTTTTTTGTCTTTTATTAGATAGGATATTATAAATTAAAATGAAGACATCTAAAATAGTTGTTATTTTTTTAAATGATAATATATCTATTACATGTTACCAGATATTATATTTCTTAAGAACAATAATTACACATTCCAAAAAATTTAGTGAGAAGAATGTCATTGTTTTACAACTTTGCAAATCTCTTTAATATGGGGCTTGCTATAGAACAGTCAGATACTCTGATCCACCATTGCATTCAGTCTGTTGTGATACAGTGTCTTGGCTCACATATATAAGACAACTCAGCGTCAAATAGATTTGTAGTTGGAAAAGTGTTGACCTCATCGATTCCCTCAAAGGGAGCCCCCAAATGTTCTGGGACTACACTTTGAGACCAGCTGCTCTGAAGATGAAAAAGAGTGCATGAATACAAAGGGTTTACCACAGTGACAGGACACAGAGCAGATGTAAGCTCACTAAATTAAATGAGTAAATGTTATCCTCAAATCTCCATGTACCCACATACCTACATCTAAAAACTGTGTACCAAAATAAAATGTGTGTGTGTGTGTGTGTGTGTGTGTGTGTGTGTGTGTGTAGAGTGTGGGGCAAAAGTAGGTTTACAGTTGTGAATACACAAAATACAGAGTTTATTATATTATTACTTTTTTATTATTGTATTATTTTCAATATGAACAACTATAAACCTACCTACTTTAGCCCCCCACCCCCCATGTGTATATGCAAACTTCACAGCAAAGCAAATAAATTAACTGGAACAAACAAAGCTTGGAATACCCTTGATTTCCCTTAAATCGGAATTTTAATACCACTTTCAGAATTATTTTAACAACATCCTTTTGCCCCCTACCAGGTAGATTGTTATGTCATATGGCAAATACATCTTTAACTTCATACAATATTGTCCAACAGTTGACTAAAGCAGCTTTGCTATTTTGGGTTCCCACAATCAAAGGATAAAATTTTAGTTGCTTTATATTCTCACCAGCACTTTGGTAGTCAGTCTCTCACTCCCCACACCATCCAAATAAGTATATTCATGGTCATACATTTGTAGTTTTGAGTTTTCATTTACTCCGCTCTTTAACAGTCACAAAATAAGAAAGATTAAAATAATTTTGGCAACACTACTACAGCAACAATTGAAATAGTAACTAAACTAATGAAAAAATAACAAAAATCTAAAATTTTCAATGTGTAAGCAAATGACTTTCTATGCAGTAAGTGTATGCATTTTTGTCATGGGGTTAATATTTAACTAAATATTATCTTTTGAAATCCTCTAATTAAAAAAATTTAACATTGTATGGCTAGTAACTCAAATGCTAGAAGGCACATTAAAATTAACAAGCAAGTATAAACTCGATGCCTTCTCTAAGTGCTCTTCTAATGCAGCATAAACTTTTATTAAGTTGATATTATTTTTAAAAAGCAATGTCAGTAATTCTAAACAAATGAATTTTTAATAATGGCTATACATCCTGCAGTTGTTTAATAATAAGTTTTAAATTAGATTTCTACTTTCTTTTAAAAAGTAGCTTTATTGAGATATAATTCACATACCATAAAATTCACCTATTTAAAATATATGAGTCAGTGGTTTTAGTATAGTTGCAGAGTTGTGAATATAACAATCTAATTTTTCCAACTATTTACTTTTCAAAACAACAAGGGCATTATATTAGGTTATATAATTCTTTAAAAAAACTGCTCTAAGCCTCACCTGAGGATATGTGTTTTATTTATTTAAGAGAAAGAGAGAAACACTGATGTAAGAGAGAAATATCGATCAACTGCCACCAGTATGTGCCCCTTAAGGATTGGACCCATAACCTACATATGTGCCCTGACCAGGAATCGAACATGCAATCTTTTTGGTGTACAGGACAATGCTCCAACCAAATGATGTAAGAGTAAAACTCTGCCTCCTCAGGCACCTACAGCAGTGCCATGCCAGCTAGGACCACGATTCTTTATCTTTATTTCAGAGTATGCATATTATTACACACATTTTAAGTGATAAGAAATTCATAGCAGCAAGAGTTTAATTTTCTCCAGGACTAAACCTTCCTATGATTAATGTTAAGATTCTTTTGCAGCTAAATTGATAGATGATATAAAGCTATATTGATAACATTTTATCTGAGTCTTAAAAACTGTAAAGCTTATTTGTAATATTGCAGTAATTGAGTTGAAATTAAGTTAATTAAAAACTCTTCTTAGAAGTAAGCAAATTTAAAAGCCATGAATCAGGAGGCAAAACTTCATTAGAGTTAAGAAAAGCTTAATTTATTTTTCTCCTCACTATTTTCATCTTGTAGGTCACATATTTTTCAGATAACAACGTTGCCTTAAACTCTTTAGGCCAAGTTTTCTTGTGTTTATGCATTTACATTCAGACCAGTTTCTATTAAGGTTGTTGGTATATATTTATCTATGCAAAGTTAGGGGCATTATTTTAAAATATCTATTAAATTGATTTAACAAGTAATCTGAAGGTCACCAAACTATAGGTGCATATGAGGTCATATTAATAAAAACAGTCAAATTTTGCTAATTGGTCCATCTCCAATTTTGCTAACTGGTGTATTTTCAAATAAATTCAATTATCCCCCTTTCAATAAGTATTGGGGGTCCCATACAGTACCTCGGAAATGCTCATGGAATGGGCATTGGCTCACAATCAACTTGCTCACATTTCCTTCTCCTTTTACTGCTCTGTAATGAACTGCTAACTGTTGATCAATATTCACCAATGACAATAGCTCTACTCCAACCTGCCTATAGCCTGTTTCGTCTGTGAACTGGTTTGGTAAATCATTCCTTCCTTGTCGGGTTCAGTTCTCCTGCATGGAGCTCAGCATTTCACAGCATTTATTAGGGCTGTACTTTTATCCAGAGCCACTTTCTCTTCTGGGTTCTCATATATGCCAGGTAACTCCATAGGCCCCTCAGGCCCCACTGTGTGCCCACCTAGTCACTGTCTCACCATCCTTAGTAAGAGTTCCCTTAGGACCCTGGTAATTCCACCCCTCTTTGAGATTGTGCTGTGCCCTCTTTCCACTCTTCCTTGACACCTTTTGCAGCCCATTGCCTCACGTCAACCGGACATCTACCAGTCACAGACACTGCGTTTGGTGCCTGAGGGGGCAGGGCTTTACTCTTACATCTGCAAAGGAGCCATATGTCCTGCATGCCAGGCAGTGGCTCCCTGAAAATAGAATCTGGGGTGGGTTTGTCTAAACTCACAAGTGTATTACATGCACAAATTCAGTCCATCTTCAGCCACTTCAACAGGAACTAGAAAAGGGTTTGAGTAACAGATACACCAAGACTGGCTAGCTGTAACCATGAAGATTTGGTGGAATGTCAGCTACAAAGACAGACATCTGCATGTCTTTTCCCTGGTCTAACATTTTAATATTGCATGGTATTTGGCATAATCCCTGAGTTGGCAAACGAGTTATCTTCTTGCATGAGGGAGACGTAGCTATGCAGAGGCACTTGGACTTTTGCCATCCCATTAAATATTGTTGAGTTATCTCAAAGCATGTGTCATAGGATATGAGATTCCCACCAATTTAATAATTGAATGAGGGGTTGATGTTTATTTCAACAAAACCAAATCCCTTTTCAACAAGTCTATTTTTTTTTTCCATTATGAGAGGAGAATTGCTTATGAGACATCGTTCAGAAGCAGACAGTCACCCACTAATTTCTGAGTCATGCCTCCAGCTGGTGTTTCACCCTCTCATGTGTCCCTGGCATTGTCACTGCCCACAGGGGAGAGGCAGAACTGCCTCCACAACTTCACATCCTGTTCCTTCCCCCCCACTTTTTTTTTCCACTTGTAGGTTTGCACAATGCTCTGATGACCTGGTTTTGGTATGCAAAATCAACAGCAACACCATAAAGGAAGATGCATGGTAAAAGTAATGGAAGGAAGATATATTTCCACATTTATTCCTTGCCTTTATGTAGAGCATATTAATAAGTTAAGATAATTTCAAAGAGGATATATATTCAAGCTATTTTAAAAGTAGTACTGACAGATTCAATTTATTTCTCTTATGTTAGCTTTTCATTTGAACAATGACATCTGAGAAGTGCCAGGATACAGCCCCAGACCGCTGCCCACGATGCCTGGGAAAGTCATTCATTCATCAAATGTGTCTGTCAAACTGTCCTGGGTGCTGGGAAATTCAGTAGTGAACAATACAAATGAGGTTCCCTCTTCATGCGGTCGAACAAATGATACACACATAATCCAGTAAATCCAACAAGAGACTATCAGCTAGCTTTGAGGCCATGGTGATTTCGGATTTTCAAAGCAGCTCCCCAGAGTGTGTCTTAAGTGGAATCCAATCAGTGGGCAATGCATGCAGAACAGAAGGACATTTTAGATGCTGCCAGCGAAGGCCTGGAAGGAATTTCAGGGAGGAATAATCCAAGGCATGGTCTAATCCTCTCAAGACAAGCGTTTCCAACCCTTCCTTGGCATCTAATTCTGTCTTTCCACATCTGCCCCCTCACCTGGCAGCTGAGCAGATGCTACAGGAATGCAGAGTGGGTGGTACTCGGGGAGGGTACTGTTGAACCTTAGAGAACAAGCACGGAAAGGCTCACCGCATTTAACAGTCACGTTTGAACTAGTTAAAACTGATTTAAAAATAGTTTTCTTCAGAAAATATGAAAATTAGAAGAGGGTTGCCTGTTTCTAATCATCAAAGATTTTCAACTCCGGGGCCAGGAAAAAATCATTTTTGATGCATTTGTAAATGGAATGATCCAATGCTGAAACAGCTACTCTTTTATCTAGCCCCTGATAATATCTCCCTGTGGAACGAAAGTTTTCCCCTCCCAGGCAATGGAGGGGAAGTAATTACCTAAACAGTTTATTACTTCTCTCTTCATATATCTTCCCTGCCTGTGACGCCTTCTGCAGAAATACCCACAAGCCAGTTCATTGCCTGCACGTTGCACTTTGCATGCGACCCACATGACTGAGGGTCATTCCAGCTTTGATCTACTCTTCAATTCTCACCCAGAGCAATAAGCAGAGAAGTTGTGAATCTGGGAACACCCGCAGTCCCAGTTCACTCGATCTTATTGTCACATTAGCCATTGCAGTGGGTTGAATGTTGATACCAAAAGATATATGCAGGTCCTAATCCACAGAACCTGTGACTGACCTTAATTGAAAACAAGTCTTTGCAGATGTAATTAAGCTCAGTATCCCCAAATGAAATAATCTTGGGCCCTAAATCCAATTTAAAAATATCCGTATAAGAGGCAGAGAGATGAGGAGCCCACATGACTACAGAGGCAGAGATGGGGGTGATGCAGCCATAACAAGCCCAGCAATGCCAATCGCCACCCACCAGAAGCTGGAAGAGGCAAGAAATGGTTTCTCACTTAGAGCTTCTGCTGACATCTTGATTTTGAACTCCTGGCCTCCTGGACTATGAAGAACACATTTAAGAACACATTTTCTGTTGTTTTAAGCCACCAAGTTTGTGATAATTTGTTACAGCAGCCCTGGGAAACTAATACAGTCACTATGGATTGTATATTTCATAAAATTAGTGTCTACACGATGCTCCTGCATGTGTATCCTATGCCCAAATTAGTGTGATTTGATCAGGTCAGTTTAAGAATGCAGGTAAGTGATAAAAAGGTCTATTATAAAAATATCCCTATTTCTGGCATTCATGTGGCATCTCTAGCAGAACGGAGCACCTCCTCTGTCACTGTTAGAAGAAAAGAATGGATGTTTTTGTGGATCTGTTTAGTTAGGTGACGATAATCATATTCTGACAGCAAACCAAGAAATGAATCAAGGCCAGTTTACAGCCACATTTTCCTGCAGCCCTCCCTCTCTTCCTTCACAGAGAGGTCCTTAAGTACCAAACTCAATTTCTCACCCTAGTGCTTAGTCAGTCCAGCTAAGCCTGTTAATTCAGCTTGAGGATGCTGTGTGGATTCATTATTCCCTTTACACTGAAAAGAAAGCAACCTTGGAGCTCTCTGGCACTTGAACCACCATAAATTTCTTGAGTTGCCAGAGAACAACACAGGCCAACTGTGGGGAGAGGTTGTTTATTTCTCCAAATACTGATGAAAGCGTGTTGTCTTGTGGTAATTCAGCTTCAAATTTGCCAGGAAAAAAAGAGTCCTTCTCACTCCTCAGTAATAAAACACGGTGGCTGGGGACATGCAAAGACACTGAAAGAGACATTCATCAGGGTGTAGACACCATTTCATGAAAGCAAACGATCCCATGCCAATGACACTGAGTCCCCAGGAGCTGTTTGATCGTGCTCTCCTCACCTCCAGCGCCACGTCCGGAGCAGACAATGTTCTCGGCATAAGGCTGCATCCTGCTCACTGCTATAAACAGTCACATGCAGGAAAATGAGAGTTTCTACTTCTTCTGTCATTCGCAAGGTTCAACCTATTTCAGGCTCTTGCGGAACCCCGAGACTTCTCTGGGGTTTAGGAGGGCAGGCCCTGGTGGAGGGCAGCAGGAAAAGACAATGCTTCTAAATTTCTCCAGGAATGCCTCTACTAACATGATTTATTTCAAATGCTTATTATAACCCATCCTTAGAATGCATTCGTGAGGACAATAGCACAGAAGAATAATTTTACCACAACCTGATGTCTTGGTTTTGTTAGCGTGGGCAGGTAGGTAGATAATCAACAAAAGAGGGGGGAACAAATGGAACAGTCACCCCAGGGAGTAACCAGCATCCCTCTGCTGGATCAATGCCGGAGAGAGAAAACTGCAAAGGGGAATTCCTTTTGCTAAGCACATGTGCAATAGAAGCCCAGGGATGTAGCAGAACGCTGAGGCATGCGCAGTGGGAGCCAACATGGTGACCATAGAGTGGGAGGGCAAAGCCTGGGAAAATCTGGGGGAAAGATCAGAAAGGGTGAGGCCATATGAACCTGGAAAAGCCAGGAAAGAGATCCTAGAGGGGGAGGGCACAGGCCCAAGTCTGGAAAGAGATCGGAAAGCCTGTGCTTTCCCAAGGCACATACTTTTTATCCTCTTTTCTGCTAAACTCTAAGGGTCCCCATGAGGCTTGCAACCAGGGGAGCAATTGTCAGTGGCAGAGGACCCTCCATTTGCTTCTGTAACTTCCTGTCCTCAGTCCACACAGCGGGCACCCTATGGCCTGCCACTCTCTCTGCCTCTCCCAGAGCATAGTGTCACTTGTCACTTTTCGCTCTAATAAACCTGCCACTATCACTGAACTCCTCCTTCACGGGTGTCCCTGAAAGTCTTTTCCTGCAACATCACTGAAGAACCCATTTCCTCCGGTAACAGTTTTATTGGGAAGAAACCTTTTTAAAACTAGTGAAACTACACTGCAGTCAGCAGAATGACTCAGAGATATGTCAGAACTAAATGCCAGTTTTAAATTTTCTGCACAGAACTGGCCTAGAATTCTAGCAATGTTGGAGAGGAAGTCTCACAGTCAATAATAGCATTTTAAAGAATTTGTTCATCCTATAACTATAAATAGTGCACCCACCATCTTACCAGCATTACATATGCGCGATGAAAGATAAAATTTATTACAAATTTCCATTTCCTACATTGTGCAATCTGCTCAAGATAACAGGCATATTTTCTTTAAAAAGTTAAGAAGAAATACGAGAGCAATTACAACATAGTAACTAGCTAATTTTCTAATGAACACAACATATAATGCTATGTGTTTATAGGTGAAAAAGATGTGGCGAGATGATTTGGTAAAGTGGACGGAATCTGGGCCTGTTTCATCCTCCTCCCCTTTTTTGCCTTTTCCTAGCTGTGGGATGAGGGCCAGTAGGTTAACAACCTCTTGAGCCTAAACTTCACTCAGGTGTCTGTGCCAGATTCTTAAAGTGTTTGGAAAATGAGATAGAGTATATAAGCAACGACTCATACAATAGGGGTTCAAATGTGTTATAGCATTCTTTACTGCTTCTTCATTCCTATGGCCCACACTTTCCTAAGAAGGAACACTGAAATCCTATATAATAAAGAGTTAAAATCCTAATTAGACCAAACAGCAGAATGACCATCTGGACAACGGTCCGGACGACCTTCCGGATGAAGCTGTATTTGCGAGGGCCCAGCCCCTTGTACGAATTGCGTGCATTGGGCCTCTAATATTTTGTAAGATTCTCATGAGGCATTTCAAAGTCTCTGGGATAGTATAGTGCTTGTCACTAGATGTGGTGAATGGGGAACTGCTGATTAAAGTAACACAACGTACTAAATAGAGAGTTCTTATAATCCAGATGGTCCAAAAAGATGGTTGAGTTTGTGACTTATCAAAGAACCAGTGATATGCATAGTTGGACCCCAAATTGAGGCCCTAGAAAGGGCCTTATATGAAAAATCTCCTTCTCAAAATCCAGATCTCATCTCCTTGGTTAATTATGTTTAAGTACTGAATTATCTCTAAGCTTCCTGGTACCCAGGTAAACAATGAAAACACATCAGATTATATGATTGTCATTGATTGATTTAAAAAGAAACATGTGGAGTCTTTCTGGAGACTAAATTCTAAGGTTTAAAAGGTGTGGCCATAAAGGAATGTGACTACATGTACAAGATGCATTGAAAAATGTGCTTTATCTCTTTGTTCCACAGGTGTGGCTTCCAGTTCTGCTATCAATGGTTGGAGGGAAAGTATAAAAATGCACACCTGGTGGATATGACCTTCAGGGCATTATGACTGAAGAGGAAGCCTGGGAAGATACAGATGTGTGTATTAAAGGATGAAAATAAATGTGAACAGCATTAGCATATGTGAGATAAATGGAAAAATGGAGGGAAGGAAACAGGTAAGAATATGTCTAGACTGGATTCTTTTTTAAAAAAATCTTCATAAAAACATCAGATATGAACAGCAATGGAATTCAGAGACTGGAATGAGGCTAAGAATATTGGCCCAGATGGTGTGCCTGAATTTAGGATGGTTTTTATGACAGAATAGGTTGAGGTGAGTCACTGGTTGAATTCCAAGTGAATGTAAGAAAAATTTGACCTGTTATTTCAGCCAGCCAATAATATATCTGAATTCAACCAGAAAAGGATTTTTCTTCCTATGACTAAAGAGAGTGAGCACAATCATTCTTGTCTTGAACAGGAAATGGGGCGTAGGAGGAGATTGCTGATGCTTTAGTTGTTGTGCTAAGATTGTTTCCCATATAAATTATTTTGCTTGTTTAAGGAGTACAAATACTGTCTTAGACAAGTCACAAGGTGGTCAGATTTCTGCATTAAGAAATATATGTGAAAAATTCCCAAAGGCAAAACTGCTGAGTGATGATATTTCCTCCCTGTTCCACTGGTTAGAAATGATGAAAAATCACTCTGCGTGCAAAGTGCCCAATAGAACTTTCTGCTCTGAAAGTCTTACTGGTCAATTTTTTCATCGATACATTCATTACCAGTTAACCGTGAGGCCAAAAAAAAAAAAAAAAAAAAAAGCCAAACCAATAAGTATTTTGGTATTTTGTTTCCCTTTGGTTCTGATTTGTGAGAGGTTTAAAAATTCTCAAAATGAGCTGGTCCCCTTAAAGGCAAGGTCCCTACCCTCGCTGTCCATTACAATCACCTAGAGAGCTTTTCAAAATCTATATGCCCAGGCCTATTCCATTCTCTAGGGTGGGATTCAGGCACCAGTGTTTGCAAATCTGATCAGGTGTTCTCAGTAGGTAAAGAAGGCTGGGCACCACTGTTTTAAAGGACACACTAGTAAATCAAATAAGGAAATCAGATACAACTAGAAAGGTAACATTGGAATGAATTGTGGCTGACTGACAATCATGGTCCCTTAGCAGATGGAGTCCATTTCCCTGCTCCTTGCATCTGGCCTGGATGGTGATTTATTTTGTCCAATGAGATATGGTAGAAGTGATATGAGGTGAGTCTCAGAGCCTCAGTGCTGCTTGTGCCTTCATCCTTCTGGAATACTGCCTTTGCCACATGAGGAAGCCTGGACTAGACTATTGGATCGTGAGGGACCACATAGAGAGATGCCAAGTCAATAGACAGTACCAATGTCTAGGCACCCATGTGGAGTTATCTTGGGTCATCCAACCACAGTAGTCCCCCTCACACTTGATGGAGCAGAGGTGAGCCATCCCAATTGCGCTTGACAAAATTGTCAGCCTCTAAAATTATAACAAGAAATAAATGGGTTTTCTTTTAACCAATCTATACAAATGCAGCAATCAATATAAATATGTCGGAAATAAACTTTCTTAAAGCTGGACTGTCAGGTGAGTCTGTGGCAGCTAGCCTCCTCCTGGCATTCAGGCCCCTATATCATCTCTTCCAACATTTTACAAGGCTTGGTCTGTATGGCCCATAGAACATGGCAATATATGGTATGTAACTTCTGAGGCCAGATCCAGGACTATACTGTGGCTTGAGCCTTTCTCACTTTCTCCCTGTTGCCTCAGGAGTGTGGAGTCAATGGCCAGATTGTGAACTAGATAAGCAATGCTTCACAGCCTGGGGAAATGGAAAATGGTACATTTATTCAGGGTGCCAGGTGGTTATCCCAACAAATATAACCCTGTCTAGGAACAGAATTCAGTTCTGTTGGAGATTAAAAGCCTGCCACTGAATGGGGATTTAGGAGCTTTAGCTGTAGAGGTCAGAAAACTTAAGGTTGGTAGGCTGAGCATTACGCACACCTCTAGGGAACTAGAGAAACCACTTCTTTTTAAATCCCCACTGGAGGATATGCTTATAGATCTGAGAAAGAGAGACGGGGGTGAGAGGGGAGCGTCCACAGGGAGAAACATCTATGTGAGAGAGAAACATTGGTTTGTCCCGTACAGGGATTGAACCTGCAACATAGTATGTACCCTGACTGGGAATTAAACCCACCACATTTTGGCATACAGAATGATGCTCCAACCAACTGAGCTATCTGGCCAGGACACAGAAACCATGTAAACCAAGAAAAAAAATAATATAGAAATTCATGTTAAGAGGTAATAAAGAGAAATTTATCATTTTGGGGGCCAAATACCAGCTATGGCCTAAACTAAGAAAGAAAAGGGAGTTTGGAGAAGTAAAAGAAAGATTAAGCAACAGAATTGGAATGGAGAGAAAGGTAAAAATATATATTAAGTGAGGATAATAAAATTTGAAAACAACTAATATATATATA
>NW_006286587.1:8764147-8799043 GCF_000327345.1 Myotis davidii
TCTTCCCTAACTACTGTAACTATAACTAAGTATGTCATAATATATCGGAAAAATAGGGATAAAATGTGCATGTACAATGAAACTGAATAACTTCAATGAAGAATGCTAATATGTAATTTCAAGAAGATTGTCAGTTTCTGTAAAACTCATTAAAGAACAGCTTAGTTACAAGGCAGAGTGGAGAAAACAGAAAAACTGTAAATAGCTCAGCAGCTACAAAATAGAGGCAAATGAGCAAAAATAAATTTACCAAAATAAAGGTCTGTAAGCTGTGGGATTTTATTGTGGGACATGAACTTTGTTATATTCTTACCCAGAAGAAGTAATTAATTGCTGCATGCTGAGGCAAAATAGATACAAAATGAGATTGTTGGATTCCCTAGCTCACTTCCCAGATATTCTCATAATTAGGTTGGTCAGGGGTATAAAGTTTCATTTATGCAAAATAAATAAGTTCTGGAAATCCAATGTACAGCAATGGGACTATTGTTATCAACACTGTGGTGTGTGCTTGAAATTTGCTGAGAGGGAAAATCTCAAGTGTTCTTACCACATACACATATAAAAGGAAACAAAAGATGGTAACTATGTGAGGTGGTAGCTATATTAATCAGCTTTATTATGGTGATTATTTAAATACTAGTGGCCTGGTGCATGAAATTCATGCTCATTAAAGGGAAATAATTAGAGGAAATATTTTAATATTGCTATTTGCCCTTTCTCTAGAATATAAGTGTTAGAGATGAAAGGAAATTAGTAAAATGTATATGAAAATCTTCCTCCTGTCAGAGTCTGGGGAGTGCCACTGGTCCCAGAGTCAAGTCCCTGCCCACCACCCACACGTGATTCGAAAACGCAGGAGACCCAGTCCCGGCCAGCCCCACCCCCATTGGGTGAGACCCAGACCGGGCCAGCCCCAACCCTGTCAAGCCCATTTAGGCTGGGGGCACAGCCTCAGGTCCCCTGGCTCGGCGCTGGGTTGGGGAGTGAGGCCTGAGGTCACCCGTCAAGCCCCGTGGGAGGGGGCATGGCCTGAGGCCCACCACCCTGGCCTGGTGCCATGCATCCTTAGGTCCTTGCTGTTCGGTCATTACATTATGGTGTCCCGGCCAATTTGTATATTCCCCTATTATTAGTGTGTGTGTATATATATATATCAAAACATCAAGTTGCACACTTATATATAAATAATTTTTATTTGTCAATTGTACCTCATAAAAGCTGGAAAAATTATGATGTAACAAATGGCATCGTCAGGAAGAAGGCTCCAACAAAAAAATTCAAAGACAGCATCTATGAATAAATGAAACCATGATAAAACTAAATGAAAAAATAAACTGGAAGTAGAGTGAAGGCAGATTGAAAACAAAAAAGCTGTCAAGGAAATATGACTCAAAGGATGAATTAATCTTTTTAGCAGAACATTTAATATAAATACATATTTATACTTATGCTTTTGAAGAAGCAATGTGCTTACTAGTGGAAAAATCAATTTTAGACTCTAGGACATCTGACTTCAAAGTCTGTGCTTTTAACCATCATGTGATGGATGCTACCTAATAAAACATTTTCTATTTCTTAATGCATTAAGTTCTGTGTTTGTCTTTGTTTCTTCTAACCAATGATGGCCCCGATTGATCTGCTCATTCCATCCCAGCTACATTAGGTATCCTCACATCTTAGGGCTTTTCCCTTTGCTACTTTTGGAAGAATCTTTTCCCAACTATCCTCATGGCTAATAGATTCCTTACGTTTTTATCAAAGCCCAACTTTTATAAATGAGGCCTTACCTCATCACTCCATCATCTGATTTAAATTAGGAATGGCCTCCCATATCCACTCAGGAGTCTCCCTTCCCTAGGTTGGTTTGTTTCTGGTAGCACCTACCACCTTGTACCATATTATATAACTGACCTTCTGTCTTTCTACCCCGAGCAGAATATAAACTCTGGAAAAAGCAGTCATTTTTATCAGTTTGTTTGCCAATATATTCAATGTATTCCAAGCACCTAGAAGCAGTGTCTGGAATATGGTAAATCCTCAGCACATATTTATTGAATTACTTGATTGATTATTTATTTTAAATGTTTATTTCTTCAGTTTTTTTCCTCTTTTTTAGGAACTACTATATTTAGTAGTAGATTCTCCTGAATTTATCCTCTAATATCTTTGTCTTTTAAAAATACATTTTTCACCGAAACCGGTTTGGCTCAGTGGATAGAGTCGGCCTGCGGACTCAAGGGTCCCAGGCTCGATTCCGGTCAAGGGCATGTACCTGGGTTGTGGGCACATCCGCAGTGGGGGATGTGCAGGAGGCAGCTGATTGATGTTTCTCTCTCATCGATGTTTCTAGCTCTCTGTCTCTCTCCCTTCCTCTCTGTAAAAAATCAATAAAATATATTTTAAAAAAATACATTTTTCATCTTTTTCTTCTGGTTCTATTTTCTGGAATTATTCCTAAACTTTCTCCTTTAGCATTTGAATAAGTTCTTTAATTTCTGCTATTTATTTATATTTAATATTCATGAATCCTATATTGCTTCTTGATTTTTCTTTTTTTTATTTTGCATTCTATTTCCTGAATGTCATGTCTTCCCTTACCTGTTTGAATAAATTAAATGTAGGATTTATTTTTTTTCCATTTTATGATTATGAAAACAGACAGAAAACTGATAATGGTGAAATCCTATTGGGAGTAGAAATTAGGGCGAGAAGATTCTTTAGTTTTTCATTTTATATCCTTTGGTACTATTTAACTGCCTTACAATATGCATGTAGTACTCTTATAATGAAATTATTAATAATAATAATGGGGAGAAAAGAAAAGGAGGAAGAAAAATCATTAGATAAGCATTTTGACCTTTGACCAATGGATTTATAATGCTCGTTCAGCATCAGAAGATGAATATCCTTAAATGCCATCATAGGCCCAGAAGGAGAATTCAGATTCCATCAGGCAATTTAATGTCCCTCTGCATTCTATAGTAGGCCTTCAATGCATAATTTAGAGTTCCTGTAATGATTTCTACTAACCAGTGTCACTCCCCATCCTTACGTTATCTACTGCAGAGTGGGACTTTGATAGAGGATTTTTATATGATCTGGACTTTTATTCATCTGTGGTTATGCTACTTGCATGGCAGTCTTGGATCCCTTTAACCTACCATCCAGCAGTCTAAAGGGAAATCTTTTAGTTATCCTTAGTTGCTAGTTTCTACTTTGACTCATGGGCCTCAGAATGGATCTGTTTCCTTGCATAAACCTTAAGTGTTTGAGCAAATATGAGCTGGAAAGCTGAGCCATCACTACCAAAGAATTGTGCGCCAAAGGAAGGTGGCTTACGCTTCTGTACGCAGATTGGATAGTTTGGGCCAACCTCACATGACCTGTGCTTGAGGCAATTCGTGGCAGACCAATCCCGGCCTAGGCGAACCTTCCATATTCCAGTTTCCTTAGGCAGGTACTACCAAGAACACAGACCATGTGCAGAGGACACCAACTAGCCTGCTTCTGAATTCTGCACCCAGGTGAGGGCCTCACAAGGAGTGCTGCCAGGAGCAGATTTTTCACTAGGGTTCTGCCAAGAATCTCAGGCTCATTCCTGTCCCCAGACTTTTGAGTTTCACTTATGCCAATTTCTATAGCCCAGAGCCTTGTTAGGGCCATCCCAGTCCTTTCTGGTTTGTTCTGTCTTCTGCAGCAGAATCTTTAGGAGGTTTCTGCTCCTCATCACTGTAAGGTTTACTAACATCTACCACAGGTAACATTGAGAAGCAGAAACAATGTGTTCTGGTACCTTCCCATCAGCACCTGCAGCCAAAGGTGATGCTATCTTTTGAGGTCTTGATCTCTGTTAACTATTCACATTCATTCCACAAACATTAATTGCCCAGTTACTATCTACCAAGTACCCTTCTAAACATTGGGGATATTTTGGTGGACAAAATAGGCCAAATCCCTGCCATCATGAAGCCTATGTTTTACTTAAGTGTGTCCTCAGAATCAAAAGCTTTTAATAACAGTATTTTCTGTTCCCAAAGGAATTGCCTTTGAACAGGTGCTTATGGGAGTTCAGAGTATACAAGATCTTCAGGAATTAAGTCAAATGATATTAGATAGGGACAAACTAATGATAGTCTATTATTACAGGAAATGTGGTGGAATGTATCTTTAAAAATACTAAATGTTTCATGTTGGGTTATTTGTATTGTCCTAAAGCAACCTGTTATAATGGAAAGAGCCTTGGCTTCCGTATCCAAAGACGTAAATTAAAATACTATCTCTGCTCTGTGGTGTGTTTATGGCAAGTTATTTTACCACTCTGAGCATTAGTCTGTCACCATCCTCCATCCCAGGTATAAAGGGGACTTTATTATCCATTGAGAGGAAATAGTGTGATAATATATGTTTAGCATCCTAGGATGGTCTGCTGCAAAATAAAGACTCAGTGTGTCTGTACTCCCTCTGTAGAAAGGGCAAGGAATGAGCACCCTCAGCAGAGCCCTTGATCCCAACAGGTGAGCATAGGTATACAGGTCCTGCAGCTTCTGAAGGTTCTGCCTGTGGGAGAAGCAATTTGGGGCAGACAGGGGAGCCCGCCCAGCTCCACGGCCACCAGGCTGCAGGGTTGAGAGGCCTGGACCTGACACGGGGCTCTCTGATGCATGAGGCCCTTCACTGGAGCCATTCCCTTATGAAACAGGCAGTATTTGCCCACTGCAGTGTGTTTGCAATGAAAGCATATGCAATCTTCTTGCAGATCCTTTTCATGTCAAACCCCAATGACCTAGGAAAAAGATGGAGGAAAACCATTTTGGAGGAGCAAGAGGAGAATGATGCTGAATTATGGCAAGGATGGCTGAGGACATGCACATGTGCTTTATAGGATCTTTATTTGTCACTATTATAAAAGTGAATTATATATTCTTCATGTCTCTAATTCAGAGGGAGAACAGTCTAAGTAAAAGGCCCATTAAAATGACAATGCTATGGGTGACTCCCTCTAACTACCCTTATAGAAGTTTATATAGATGATGTAAGAAGGGAGAACCCCTTAGACATAAATTTGGTCCCTCCTGAAATGTACTTGTAACTCAGTTCACAGGTCAGGATGAGATTCGGTATCCAAAGGCTTCAATGGGAAGTTTATCCTTGTCAAGAAAGAAAATACAAAAACAGAGAGTAAGAAGTATTCCATCGAACGGCAGGAATGGCATATGGATTTAGTGACACAAGGTAGGGGGAGTGATTCTCTAACAGAAAAGAGGGGGAAAGACAAAAGATAGAAGGTAAAGCAAAATTCTTTTACAGTATTTTATGTGCTAAGATTTTTTGGGGAAAACATTTTTACAGTTATCTATTCATCCCAATGATGGATATAGTTACTTAGATTGACAACAAAAACATATTTTGAATTATCAGGGCTTTGTGGTGACAGATAATATGTCCTAAAAATACCAGAAATTATTTTCATATTTTAAACATTATCATAATTATATCTAATATCTGTAGGGGAGGGAGAACATGTTCCTTGAAAAAATCTTAATTTTAATATAATATTAAGAGACCTCAGTGAACTAGGCAAATAAAATGACTGGGTCCTATTTTGATTGGCTTAGGAAGGCCTCAGTCGCAATGACTGTACTCGCTTGAAGGGCATCCTCAGATGGGTTAAGAGAATTTTCTGGCAGCAGAGTTTACCTGTTAGCCTTCTTCCAGAGGGAAGTGATTTTAGATCAAACTTTTGGAATTTAGGGTTAAAACAAATAAAGCTTCTCTCTGCTACACATAATACAAACTTGTTTTGAAAGCATTTGAATAGATATAAAATATTATATAAAATAGTTTTGTTTGTGATATTTTTAAGCAGTGAAAACAATGGAAAATTAAGATTTCAGTTTGATATGTTATGCAGAGAAATGTATATGGACATATATGTTTCTACATATGTATTTATATATGTATGTATAAATTATCTATCTATCTATCTATCTATCTATCTATCTATCTATCTCATCTATTTATCATCTATAATCTTGCTCTGCCCTGGGGTTTGAGGCAACAAAGGAGTTGAAAGACTTCTGCTATGTGAATTTAATTGCTTTTCTGCTTTCTTCCACTTACTGAAATTTGTGGGCGAGGAAGAAAACCTTGAACTCTCCAGTGTCAAGAGGCTTTGTCTAATCCAACACCCCAATGAAATTGGAGATGTACAAGTTGAGGTTTGTTTGATATAGTGTCTCAAGGTTATGGTCATGGGATGCAGCTGGGCCCCAGGGGCCTATAAAATTGTCCATAGGAAGTTTGGCAAGATCACAGGAAAATATAATTATTTGGTTCATACACAGTTTACAAGTTTAAACATTAGATTATTTTTAATTTTTACAGAAATCCTTTATGTATTTAATATTTTTATCAAAGGTTTTTCATGTGCTTAAAGAACTAGGTTGGTCAGTTCTTCTTGACTAGGAGTGGTTTGTCTTGGCAATGGTTTTTTCAATATTCAAACAATAAAATCAGTTGCTTTGTATTGCTTTTGTTTGTTAAATTGTTTTTATTATCATCATGTGTGTACTTCATATATTCCCTATTGATTTAATAAAAATAGTATATCCCCAATCAGGATGACTCAGAAATATTTCACTGAAGATAAAAGTGCTCTTAAAAAGAAAAGATATGCTCAGATGAAATTATGATATAAATAGTAAATGGGTCTTGAGTATATGCTCAGATGAACTTATGATATAAATAGTAAATAGTAATACAATTTCACATATGTAGAAAAAAATTAGAAGTTAAAGGGGAAATATAATTGTTGATAGAAAAAATTAAAATTTTATAGGACTAGTGAGACTTCCATCTCCAAATATGTTTGCTATAAAACTTTTGAAAATATGTTCGAAAGGCATCTATGTTTACATGTCACTTTAAAATATATAATGGAACTTTCACTTATCTTTCAAAACAACCGTAAACTAATGGATCACAAGAAAATGGAAACATTTATCTTTAAACTCAAAGATGAGATAAGAGTGAGAGATGCATAATTCAGTTTTTCTCTTTATAGAAAAAATGGATGTTATTCTTGTTATTGCCAAAATGCTTATAAAAACACCATAATATTAACAATAAGTATAATGCACAGAAAGGAAGCTAAATAAACCATCACCAAAGCAAGTCTTTACCAAAATTATTTTACCCATTGACATTGTTAGATATTCCTTTTCAGCAGTAGGGTGTTATGCTTACCATAATTCCAATTCGACTCAAAAGCATCATCAAAGGAGTCACTGTACCTTAAGCCTCAGGCTTATATGTTTCACCCTTTGAGTATTTTAAGATATCTGGCATACTTCCTTGTACACATTTGCTTCATTGTCTACCCCCTAATATCACAACATCATCACATTACAGGGACCAGCTGGGTATGATTGGTAAATTATTTTGAATCAGCTCAGGCCTTCCTTAGAGGTAACCATTAGGTGGTTTTCTTCCAAGTGAGTACAAATCATATTGCTATTAAAAACTATGGAAAAATCGCATGCTTCTTTTTGTTAAAGCTGATTTTATAATTACCAGTTGTGATTAAACTGATCTGTCTTTTCCCATACCCTGGGAATATTTCATTCAAAGCAAAAGGAAATTTTCTTTTCTTAGTTAGGTCCATTTATATTTTAGAATATTATTTAAGCTTGAACATTCTGGTGTATTTTATTGTTCATTGTGTTCTGCACCATTATCTTTACTCTCTAATTATTGTGAGTGCGGTAACAAATTAAATGAAACCAGAAATATATAGTGTCTGAATCAGTCCTTAATATATAAAGGAGACATTCTGAAACAGAGGAAGTAATGAATACTTTTTTAAAAAAATGTGTTTTATGCTAAAAACAAAAACTGAAGAAGAAGGTAATTTCTGTTTAATTGTTTTATGAGCACTGATGTAGACAATGTTAATGTCAGACCCACTATCCATGTAACAAAGAACAATGTTGAGCAGCTGAAGGAGACTAACGCCACTAGGTGATGTAGTCACTGAGAATAGTTAGCTGCTGAAAATTTGCCTCCTAATCCCAATTTACTAGTAGAATGGAAGAAATAATAATTGTTAATATAACTAAATGATTATCAGTTAATACAAATAGAACACTTGACATACTGAAGACTTTCATGAGAAATGGTGAGTACATGAGTCTTTGAAATGTGGGTTGAGATGAAAGATTTTCCCCATTACCTAGAGGGAGACTGAAAACATTTCCACGATTGCCACTGACTTTCCCATGGTGCACTATCTCAGAAATATTGTCAGATTCTTTAAGGGCATGAATGTATCACCCTTGGACCAAAAATCCACAAATTTAAAATAAAAAATTAGAATGCATCAAGATTTCTTAGGAAATTCAAATTTTGTTATTACCTCAATTTCTAAACAAACAGCTTTTTCTCCAACAATCCTATATAATAAAAGGCTAATATGCAAATAGAACAAATGGAAGAACAACTGAACAACTAAACAACCAGTCTCTATGATGTGTGCTGACCACCAGGGGGTGCACGTGGAACATGGCAGGTGTAGGCAGCAGGTGACAGAGCCTGGAAGATGGTGGGTGTCAGCCACTGCAGAATGGTGGAGTAGATGAGCCAGACCAAGGCAGGGTACTGGTTGCTGTAATTGGGGTGAGCCTCTGGTGGTTACTGAAAATTCTTTGCTCCCACGCACCACAGTCCCATCCAGTGCTCACACTCACTGCTGGTACCTGGAGCCAGCTCCAATCAATTGGTGCTGTCAGCAGTGTCAGCAGCGGCTGCTGGCCCTGATCGCTCCTCAGGACTTTTCCACCTCCCCCTGCTCCTGAGGGGCAATCTGGGCAACAGCCACCTCTCATACCTGCTGCTGGCGACTGTCCCATTTGCACCTGCTACTGTCGCCAGCCCCAATAGCTATGTGCTGTCAATGTGTGGGAGCTGCTGTGGCAGGAGTGGAGCTGCCAGCAGACAGGGGACTGGGACTGTGGCTGGAGGGGCCAAGTGGGGGGTGCAGAGGATGGGCCAAGACCCAACCCTATGTCCTCCACAGCCACATAGCCCACAGCTCCTTTCAAGGTGTACAAATTCACGCACTGGGCCCCTAGTTAATAATAATACTCTTGACTGCTTAGTTAAGAAAGAAAATGATGTTCAAATTTTGCATAATAATGTGATTGCTGAAAATGTGTCTTTCCCTTCCAACTTCATAAGTTTGCATACTTTTTGTAAAAAAAAAAAATGATGACCCAAATGATACAAGAAAAAAATGAAAATAAATGAACAACAAGTAATTCTTTTCAGATATGAATTAATCCAGCATAAGGATGAGGATTCCATTTGCAAGATGAAATATGTAATTGTTTGTCTTTTGAAGGCTGATGTGACTATTGGTTCAACAACCAAAGAAAGTTATCTTTATTGAGATGCATCATCATATGTTCAATATAGGCTGAATTCGTCCACATTCAAATTAAATTGCCAGAATTATCTGTCAGGCCAAACATGGGCCACCATCCCTCCTGACATGTAATTGTGAATTAGAGTTTTCTAATTTTGTTTAAAGCAAATATAATAGTTAAAAAAAAATAGAAACAAGTGATTAAATAACAACCACTTCCCAGTTTATCTATCATTAGGCTAGATATACAAACTTTGGCAAAAATTTACAAATGATTTCGTTGCTCCCAAAAATATGAACAAATTATAACTAAATTTAATATTATTTACCTAAAGTGGGTTTCATTTGCATTTAAAATTATGGAGACTTTCTTTTAAGTTGCTAAAAATTGATGGTCCATAGAAATTCTGAGTTATCGTTAAATGGTCTACTGATGTGAAAAACTTTGCCAACACACTGTAAAAAATAATCACTCAGGTTAAGCACACTGAGAAAATTTAATAAGCAATCAGAATCACCAATTGCACTAATTGTCACAATTTAAAAATAGAAAAGCAAATATATTTTGTTTTAGGCATTCAAATCTATTAATTCAAGTTACATAACCTTTCTGATTTTAAAAGAAAAAATCAGAGGACTAGAATTACAGACTCTAAGATACAGGTAATTTTTTTAGAGAATGAGAAGATGCTGCCTTTATAATAAATGATGATCCTTACTGAAAGAAGTTAGTGTGATAAATACATGACTGCCAGATTAATGTCAGGGGTTCCCAGGAAAACCCTTGCCAAGAGAATAACTTTTCAAGGAAATATAAAGAATGAAGGCAGCAAGCTGTAGTTATATCTACAAAAGAAGCTTGTCAGGCAGAAGAGAGAGCAGGTGCAAAGACCACGAGATGGGAACATTGTTGATGTGTTCAAGGAACAATGAGTCAGTCAACGTGGCATGAGCATAAAAGAAAGAAGGGGAATGAGGTTGGGCAGATCATGGGAAAGGGAGGTTCATATAAGGTCTTAGAAGTTTAGCAAAGACTTTTGGTTTATTCTGAGTGAGATGGGAAACCTTTGTATAGTTTTGAGCAGAGTTGTGACATAATCTCATTGTGACTACTGTGATTGGGGAGACCTATTACTAGCTAATCCAAATGAGAAATGGTGATGGTTTAAGCAAGATGATGCCAGCAAGAAGAGTACAACTTGGTCAAAATCTGAGTATCTATTTCAATAGTGCATTCTCCAGGATTTGGTGATGGATCTGGCAGGTGTTGCATAAGATTGAATCGCGAAGGACAGTTTTTTTAGGCCAGGTTCCCAAGAGGAAGAAGCGGAGACAGATTCCTGTGTATGTGATTTCAGGAGGATGAACTCTCAGAAGAGACATGTAAGGGAAATGAGAGAAGTAGGATGCAACAAGGGAGTAAGCCAGGCAAAGCTGTGCACTTAACTGGTGACCAACTCTAGCTTGATCCACAGGCTTTGTGCGACTTGCTAGCCAATCATCCATCTTCTATAGGCTGCCCTCTGGTAGCAAGGGTGGGGCTTGGCTCCGATGAGCAGTCACCTCCCAGGCAAGGCAGCTCTTATTCTGCCCAGGCCAGATCACAGGAGAAGGCGGCACCTGGGAGCTGTTAGCAGCAGCTGGAGATGGATGTACCACCCCAGGAAGGGGGATTTGGGTGGAGCAGCAGCAGCACCCACTACAGTGGGATCGAAACCTGCCATCCAGACAACTTCACTTTCTTCCTGGGAGGGATGGTACAGATAAAAGGTCAGCATGACTGCTATTGATAGCTTCCAGAGCATCAAAAATGGAAGTAAAACATTCTAAAAACTACTGACTGTCCATTTCCCCCTGATTATCTTATCGTTATTGTCCAGGTGAGCTGTTCAGGACCGAAGTTCACCCCTGTCCTCTGTCCTAACCGGGCTGCCCCTGGGGAATCCTTGGAGCTGAGGTTCTGAAACACCATCTCTGCTACCTCCTCCAAGGAGAGTTCCCGTCCAAAGTCCTCAGGTGATAGTCACAGCGGTGACAATGACTTTGCACCTGATGCTTCTTGTTTGTGTTATAAAGTACTTTAATTTGTGGGTGGCTGACAATAATCACTCTAACTCAGCCATTTTCAACCTTTTTCATCTCATGGCACATGTAAAGTAATTACCAAAATTCTGCTGCACACTGAAAAATACACTTTTTGACAAGTTTACAGGAAAAAATAGGTAAAGTTTTGATTCATTCACATTGGACAGCTATTATTTTGTTGTCTGTTGTCATTTTTTATTTATTTAACCATCTAAGGGAAAAGAGGTCAGTGCCTCTGACTAAATAGTCAGGTATTGCATGTTTTAAAGTTCTTGCAGCACACCAGTGTTCCTGCCATGGCACACTGGTTGAAAATCGCTGCTCTAACTGCATTTGTGCAATATCCATGCAGATTCATGCTTCGTATTTATGGCTTTAAATTTGGCAGATGTACATAACATAACCACATACTTTTTGAAAATGCGCGAACAGAGTGTTGCGGGGCAATTTTAGGAGTTTGGAGCCCTAGATTTTGGTTCTGCTACTTTGTAGCTAAATTTGGCCAAGTCATTTAACTTTATTGAGATTCAGACTTCTTATCTTTAAAATGAGAATAAAACCAATACACACCCACACCCACAAGAATTTTAAGGAGGCCTCTGCATAATAAGACAGACAAGATGCCTTGTAGGACATCTGGCTCCTTAAATCTCTGCTCTTCTGCCTCATTCCTCCCTTCTCGCCTCAGCAGAGGGTGGGTTTATGAATATTTTACTTTTCCCATTTATCCTTCAAAGGACCTCAGTCTTGCTAAGTTCTGAGGCCAGGAGATTGTCCTGCGATGTCTGTTTGTAGGCTGTCACCAATTTGTACCCTACCCATCAGATCCTCAGCACAGCCTCACTCTGTTTTTAAAAAGAAGAAAGAAAGAAAGAAAGAAAGAAAGAAAGAAAGAAAGAAAGAAAGAAAGAAAGAAAGAAACCTACCTCACCTCTATAAAATATACTAGAGAGAAACAGAAAATTTCCTGCTTCTCCCAAAAAGAAAATGTAACAGCATCCACATTTTCTTTCTACCCACACACCAGCAATTTTAAGTGGACCCTGCCCCCCATGGCTATTCTTCCATGTCCCCTCTGAGCACACCAGCACCTCTCCACCCAGAGCCCCACAGAGTCTGCACCTGGCCTCCATTCACGCACCTTCTTGTGAGGTTTGTGCTAACACTCTGAACACTTATTAAAGTGAATCTTTCCAACGAATGCAATTTGCTACAGAGAGGAGCTCTAATTAAAAAAAAAATCCCCCCTCCCCCTTATTATAGTAAGAAAGCAGGCAAGAAGAGGAAAGGATATATTTAGTACAAAACAGCCTCCTTTTGCTTGGTAGTAAAACTCTTTTTCTATCAGTCATTTGTAACCTGGAGCTCCTCTTTCTTGCTTTTAGAGTCTAAATAATTGTGTAAACTTCATTTGAAACTTGACTGTCATTTCCTATCAGGAGGAAAACAAGAGGAACTCTGACTACATGCTCGTCCCCTGATTAGCTGTCAGCCCCACAGGAACAAGCCTCTTGCAATTTGTCCCTGCCCAGGAACTTCATCTTCAAACAGAAACTGCAGCTTAATTATAGCCTTTAATGGGCTGCCTCACTCCAGGATCAATATGTGTGACAAAAACCAAGCTCCACTAAAAGCTCATTAATTCACATCCGACTAATTCAGGATTTGTGATGATTTTGGCAGGGACAGAGCTGAAGTTTACCACCTGTATCACTGCTTACCAAGGTTCAGGCTGGCCCTTTAATTGGGGAAAAGAGAAGTGCCAGGGAAGGATTTACAGAGCATCTATGTGCATGGAGATAACAGGCTGACTGTAGCTTCTAGTTCCTACTAGGCAACCCCAGTTAAGCACTATTTCCTGTTAGCACCTTGAACTTGAAAACTGCAAAGTGCAGTGCCTCAAAAATGTCTTCAAACCCACTAGTTTTCCCTCCCTGTGGTCGATGCCTTTGGTATATTGAATCACAACGCTCACCCGACCCCTGATTTCAGCCACAGCTGCAGCGGGCACTTCTATGTGGAGTTAAACTCATCTCTGCCAGCAGCATCTAATCAGCATAAACGTGTGTCTCATTGCTCTTTTGCTCAGTGCCTCCTCTGGCCCCACTGTAAAGGCAGGCCAGAGTGTAGAGGGTTAATGCCTGCATAGGGTCACACTCCAGCAAATGGAGCTGGTGGATGTATTGATGGGCACTTTGGGAGGCATTCTGTGAGTTTCTGAGAAGTCCTGGTAAAAGTGCGCCTCTATAAGCCAACAGCTGTGACCTTGATCTTGTGTAGCTGTGTTGGCTTTTCCTGCTTTCCTATCTTACTCTGCCTGCTGCGCAGCGCCAATTCCTAAATAAATTATTGGCCCTCACTCTGCTGTTTGGAGAACTCAAACTAAGGCATCAACTCCTTTAAAATTATGTATTTGAGATGCTTGCTTATTCCCTGGTGAATGCATTTCTTCCTTTTGCTTCCTGGGTTAGAGTTATCCTTTGGCAACAGTAGTGAATGGGCAATGTCTATTTTTTCCCCTTTTCTCCACTTCCAGAACATTTCCCCTTCTCCCAGATGTCCCTTTCCTTGCTCTCACAGTCTCCTCTGCAACTTTCTCTCCAATTCTGATCTGTTTCTCGTACCATTTCTCTGTCTCCTCCTTTCCCCCAATATCAGCATAAACCATTCCTTCTTTTTTATCTTCTTCCTAGTATTCTGTTTCTTAGTAGCATGGCCTACACTAACAAATATAATAGATGGATCCATGTCAAAAGAACTCATGTGGTTTTATATTGTCCTGAAAAGGTTAAAAAAAAGTATGTGGCTTAACCTTGATGTTCTAAGCAACTAGGACCTTTTTATTATCACTCAAGCCATCTTAGATTTGAGTGTACACAGACATGCCAAATGGCCCTGCCTTCTTGAACTATAATTGTCTCAGATTTTGGAATATCACCATCACCTTATTCTCTTTTGATCCCTGTGGTTTTGCGTCTTCATCTTTTGTATCTTCTTCCCATCATTTAACTTCTTGTTATTCATGGTGTGATCTGTGGACCAGTAACATCTGGTACACCAGGAAGTCTTCTGTAAATTTGAAATCTTGCATCCCTGCAGCACATCTACTAAATCTGTATTTCTAAGACCCCCCAGGAGGTTCTCTACGCCAAGCTCATGCTCATTTGTGCAACATTCAACTGTCTGCTGGATATCACACAGGTGAGTCCAACTCAAGATATGGAGGTGTGGTAACTCTAGTGAGGCTATTGTTTATTGCATTGCACTGGCCTGGATATTCACATCAATTAGGACCAAGTCAAATTAAGTTCAGGTGGTTACTTGTTGTTATTATAAAACAAACAAACAAACAAATAAATGTGTTATTTCTTAAATTTAGAGTCTAGGACTATTTTATTCTAAAGAAAAAAATAATGGCCTTTTTAAAAACTTAATCCCACAAAAACAAAGAAAAAACAACCTAGTGGTGGATAAAGTGTTACTCTTCCAGATTCTCTCTTCAGGATCAGTATAACTGTCCTCTCCTGGTAGTATCTGCAGCTGAATCCCTTACTGGAAATTGTCTTGGGCCACAGAAAACTCATGTTCTCAAAGGTGTGCCACTTTCAAGGTGGGCAACCTGAGGCTAATGAGCAAGAGATATAGGGCAATAAAGATCTAGTCCCCTTGACTCAGTTTGGAACTCTGAAGGGCTCATTCAAGCTTTCATGGGATCAGCTGGGGTTTCAGTTGCAACCACATTGTGGATCAGACTCTACCTCTATTGTGTCCTGCTGTCCTCACTTCCCCACGGGTCTATCTCCTGAGAGCACTTTCCAATAAAACTTCTGTGTAAAATACCATCCCAGAGCCCGTTTCTAGGGAATCCAACCTTACCCACTGATTTTCATTCCTCCCTTTCTTACTGAATGCACCAATATTCATCCTAGTTTAGGCAAAACCAGACAACTCGGAATTATTATTTTTTAAGTCTTTATTGTTGAAAGTATGACAGCTGTCCCTTTTCTCCCCCATTGATCCCTTATAGCCTGCCCCGTCCCCCTGCCCAAGGCCTTCAGCACATGATTGTCTGTGTCCATGGGTTATGCATATCCTATATAATAAAAGGGTAATATGCAAATTGACCCTAACAGCAGAAAGACTGGGAATGACTGGTCACCATGACACACACTGACCACCAGGAGGCAGACGCTCAATGCAGGAGCTGCTCCCTGGTGGTCAGTGCGTTCCCACAGAGGGAGCTCTGCTCAGCCACAAGCCAGGCTGATGGCTGCCAGCACAGTGTTGGTGGTGGGAGCCTCTCCCACCTCCTCAGCAGCACTAAGGATGTCTGACTGCCAGCTTAGGCCTGATCCCTGGGGGAGCAGGCCTAAGCCAGTAGGTGTACATCCCCCAAGGGGTCCCAGACTGCAAGTGGGCACAGACCGGGCTGAGGGACCTTCCTGAGTGCACAAATTTTTGTCCACTGGGCCTCTAATATAAATTCTTTGGTTAATCTCTTCTGGGAATTATATTTGACTTTCTCCTCACTATCTCAGGCTACACACCAAGCTGTCAATGTTGCATTGATCCTACCTCTCCATCCTTTATGACTACTTTTCTAATTGAAGCTTTCATCCAACTGTTAGCTGGATAATTACAACAGTCTTATCACTTGTGTCCTTAATGCAACCATAATGACAGTTTTAGAACTAAAAATAAAAGTTAATTCTAAAATTTACAGTTCTTCAATACCTCCCATTTTTTTCTAGCATAAAAATCTCAACTTTTTAAGACACCATATAATGCCTATTTGGTGCAGCCAGTACCATGCTTACCTTTCTCAGAGCACTCACTTCATTATGTTACTGCAGGTTATGAGATTCTCTCCATAAAATTTGCCTTTTCAATGTCAAGGATGTGTTTTTGTATCTCAATATTCCTACAGCATTGAATGGGAAATTGAATAAAAGTTTCCTGCAGACATTTACTCAATTCTCCTCTGTAGGTTATTCCTCCTGTCCCATCTATTCTAAATTCAAGCAAGGCAATTCAACAGTGAAATGCTTTCAGTGTTTGCTTATGTATCTAACCTGTCACTTACCTTTACTTCTTAAAAACAACCATTTAAATTTGAGGGCATGATGATCCATTAGGAATTTGCTGGGCTGACTGGACAGCCAGAATTTATAGCACTCTGCCGATGTGTTTCATTTTATGCATACTGTAAATTTTAGTTATAGCTACACTTGTCTGTGGCCACTATGGACAAGGCTGGGTCCTTTTTGTAAATTCATAATCACAATAAGGTCATAAATTTCAAGCTGCTT
Source organism: Myotis davidii (assembly GCF_000327345.1). NCBI lineage: Eukaryota > Metazoa > Chordata > Mammalia > Chiroptera > Vespertilionidae > Myotis > Myotis davidii. Next base: position 8,780,966 of record NW_006286587.1, read on the forward strand.
TTTTTGGTAGCCTATTCCCGAAGTCAGACAATAGACTTCAAAGGGAAATGTCAGCATTAGTAGACAGCCACTCTCAATGAGCCGGGCAGTGCTGCTTCAAGGTTATGAGAAGTTTGACCCCATCTCTTGACTGAAGACTCAAGATTGAAAAATTTCTAGGATGTTCTCTGGAATCAAGTGGCCATATCTTTCCAGACCTGAAGGACAGATGTGCAGATATGAGTATCCAGATGTTGATGATATCTTTCTGCCTCACCCAGATGGAAACTAGTCTTTAGAAAAACCATACAAGTAGTTAGACATCATGGGAATTTGCTTAGTTTTCCTGGAAGAAATAGCCATGTTTTACTTCGCTATTATGTCAAACTGTCCCAATGCTGCAGTCTATGCTCACCCAAAGAATTGATCTTAAAGATTCGAATTATTATTTTGTAATAAATATTGTATTTTAGAATAGTCATAGATTGAAAGAAAAATGCAAAAAAATATAAAGAGTTTTCATGTCCTTTACATCAGTTTTCCTCATTATTAATATCTTACATTAGTATGATATATCTGTTAAATATAAAAAACCAATATTGATAAATTATTATTAAGAAAAGTCCATAATTCATTCACATGTTTAGTTTTTTTCTTTAATGTTCTTTTTCTGTTTCAGGATACCTTCAGGAATACCAATTTATATTTACTTGTCATGTCTCGTTAGGCCCCTTTCGGGGGTGACAGTTTCTCAGACTTTACTTGATTTTGATGACCTTGACATTTTTGGGGAGAACTGGTAAAGTATTTGTAAGATTCCCTCCATTGGGATGTGTCTGATGTTCTCCTCATGATCTGACTGGGATTATGGATGTTTGAGATGAAGACCACAGGGGTAGGGCCATTTGCATATCAAAGTGTATACATTTAACATGACCTCACTAACCTTGATCACCTGGCCCAGGCACTGCCTTCAGGTTTCTGCATGGTAAAGTTACTCTTTTTCTTTTTATACTATATTCTTTGGAAAGGAGTCACTATGTGCAACCCACACAAAAGCAGAGACAAATTAATCTCTATTTCCTTTAGGGGCAAATATCTACATAAACTATTTGAAATTCTCTATGAAGATTTGACTATTTTCTCCTATTTTTTATCTATTTATTTAATCAGCCATTTATTTATATCAGTATGGATTTGTCGGTTTTATTCTTTGCATTGTAATCCAATACTACTTTACTTATTTTATTACTCAAATTGTTTCAAGCCTGACCATTGAGAGCTTTTCAGTTCACACCTTAGTCCTTAATATACTCTCATCATTGTGATTTGTTTATTTGTTGGAGCACTTCCTTACTTTATATATATCTTATAAATTTTTTTTAAGGCATAATATATCAGGTAATGGGGACAGAGTAAATAGGTCTTTGGTGTTAGGTTTTATGTTAATTGGTCTAGGAGTTGTACTGTGTTTAGTGGTGCTGTAACTATAGTGTTTTTATCTCCCCTGTTGCCTTTGGCCTTCCCTAAGGGCTCCTCCTCACAGAGAGTCTGCATTTTGAAGCACTTGGCTATTACACTGGAATGCTGGTGGTGTTGTGGTAAGGTATGGCAGAAGAGAAGCATTTTATAATCTACTAGAGGCCCGATGCATGAAAATTCATGCAAGAGTAGGCCTTCCTTCCCCCGGCTGCCAGCACCAGCTTTCCTCGGGCACCTGGACCTGGGCTTCACTCTGGCTGTTGCCGCTGTCAGGTGCCTGGGACCGGGGCTGCTTCACTCCAACTGAGGCTTCACCCAGAAGGATGTTCAGTCTAATTAGCATATTACCCTTTTATTATTATAGATAATTAAATCTCAATCTTTCAGTAGGCCTGTGTCCCTGGACTATGACCTTCATAATAGTTCCTCCTCTCCTCCCTTCTCCTCTCCTCCCTTCTCCCTTTTCCCCGTTAGATGAGACAGGAGGCTAGAGGGGACTGGAGTGGGAGAAATGTTCCTCACCTAGCTGGGATTGTCCCTGGGAAAACATTTTCTTGCAATGAAGGTCTTCTTAAGGAGAATGCTCTGAGTATATTGCTCAGGATTACCTCCCCCACCCCTGTCCAAGATCAATTAGGGGTTCTTTTCTGAATCTTTACCATGACAAACTTGTGGGGTTCCTGGAGGTAAAGCGCATGCAATTGTAGAGGCTCCAGTTGCCGCCTCCAGGAATTTTTCATTCCCCCACTACTTCAAACTTCACTTCCAATAGTTCCTCAAGATTTCCACCTAACTGTTCATACCAGTTTGTGGTCCCGGAAGCTCTGTTCCAGGTAGGCAGATCTTGGCCATGGCTCTGGATTTGCCTGTATCTCCAGATTTTGGTGTGGCAGTTGCCTTGCCTTGAGACTTGAATTATCTGATGGCTCTAAGCAAAGTCTTTGATTTTTAGTGTATTCAGCTTTATTTATTATAAGGACAAGACTGGTGACTTCTGAACTCTTTACATATCAGAGCTGAAACTAGGGACTTTAAGAAGAGCATAAAGAAGTCAAGATAACATCCAAAACACCTAGATGTCACCTCCACGATTCATTATTTTTCAATCAGCTTCATATTAAACATATATGTGCTCTTGTGCACACATGCATATACAACAATAATAAACACTCAATTCTATAAAAGGATTTGATAAGTGTGTATCAGAGACTTTAGAATCTTAGAGTAGATGTTTTTTTCCTTTTGTATTATTTCATATTATTTGTATCTTATGATTATTTTCTTACCTGTTAAACTGACATATAATATGTTCTCAAAGAATGTTTCATAAATAAACAAATGTCTTTAAGTAACTATACAATGCATAAAATCAAGTACAATGTGAGGAAAGAACACTTTTGGTTTAGTATATTAATGGATGATTAGTAACTGACAGATAATTTTGGAGATTGATCATTATTACTACTTTCCTGCCACACCAAAGAAAAGAAATATAAAATTGTAAGTTTGGAAATGAGAACTGAAATCACCATAATTTCCTGTCTCAGTATTACACAGTACTGAGACGGGGGATATTTTTCTCTCTGTGTGTTAAACAATACAGAAAACAAGCAACATTACTTAGCTTCTTGCTCCAAAAATACTTTTTCCAGGAAAATAAGATTGTAAGCAACTGAAGTTACTTAAATGTCATGACTGATCGTGTGACTATCAAGATCCTCACCAGCTTTGCTCAGCAATCTAAGACTATGATGTCATAACCTCTGTTCAGTTCCCACCAGTTCCCCACCTTCCAAAACTCACCTTAAAATCAACTTGCCCCGCCCTAGAACCCCATACATATCCTCCCGTTATTTCCCTATACTGAGACACTACTAAGACCTGTGAAGGTGCTCTTCTACTTTCCTGCAATAAGTTTAGTAATCTTAGCTTTGCTTGAGCAACAGGTTTTCGAATTATATTTTGGGCTGAAAAAGAAACCGACTGCACTATTGTTTGGGAGCCTCTGCAGAGTCGTACATACCTCTTGTATTTAAAAATGTTTATGTAAAAACTCCCTCTAGTAACAGGACACTTTTAAAAATTATTTTTCTTTATTTTTTTCCTTAGACAAATCTATCAGATTTAACCCCCCTTATTTTGGCCAAATTCCATGTTCTTTTTACATTAACCACTGCAAAGCTCATGACAGCCTCATGAATGATGTGTAATGATGTTTGCTTTTTGTGTGCACTCCCAGAAAAACAATGCAATAATTTTTCATTTGAAAAACTTAAATAGGAAGGGAACTTATGACTATTCTAACATATTTTTAAAATACAGATGACTCCCTAAAGACCTCAAATTGACAACAAAACACTTTTAACAAAATCTAAGGAAATATTTAGTGATGATATTTATTAGTAAAGATCTAAATTTTATTTGAGATTATTGTAAATTAAGTAAGCCAATCCTAGCCAGGGACTGACAAGGTCGCCCCACATCTCTACTTATTTTTCCTCTGTTGCCTCTTCTCCAACACACACAGTACAGAGAGCTTGAGAAATGATTTTCCTGTCAATAAATGATTGTATAGTCTTATGGGATAGTAAGTAAATCATTTTTTCAAGCTAGGTAAATTTTGCATGCTTTTGATCGATAGTGTTTGCATTCTTTTTTTCTTCTCTGTGTGTGTGCTAGCATACATTACATAGATTATTTTGTTTACAATCCTAAACCACATACATTGTCAACAAGTGTTTGGCTTAAGAAATGTTGGGGCAATCTGGACTTGGCCAATATCTATCTGCTCTGGGCCATGACCAAAATGAGCATGATGAGAAGAAAATCTGGGAGGGACATGCAGAATCCCCATTTAACTCCCCACAGACACCATGGAGGACACCAATCTGCATGACTTGCCCATCTCCTTCATGTGTACAGGCCATCTGCCACAGCCAAAACCTCTTGGTGTTTCTACTCACGGGCTTGTGAGGACTGGGAGGAGTTAATGTAGAGCTTTTCAGAAGAACTGGGCTTTCAAAGGGAGACCAGGAATGAGTCCCCTCTGAGACCAGCACACTTACTTTAACCAAAGAAGTGGGGTTTTTTGTTGTTGTTATTGTGTGTGTTGTTGTTGTTTTTTACCTAGCTGACCTGGCTCAGTGGATAGAGTGTCGCCTGTGGACTGAAGGGTCCTGGGTTCAATTCTGGTCAAGGGCATGTACCTCGGTTGTAGGCTTGATCCCCGGGCCTGGCCAGAGCATGTGCAGAAGGCAAACAATAGATGTGTCTCTTTCACATCGATGTTTCTCTCTCTGTTTCTCCCCGTCCCTTACACTCTCTAAAAAAAAAAAAAAAAAAAATCAATGGAAAAATATCCTCAAGGGAGGATTAACCATCAACAAAAAGAAGTGGGTTTTTTGCTTGTTTGTTTGTTTTTTTTTTTTTAACTTAATAGTTATGCAGAAGATTCCATTTAAAATAAAAAAGAAAAGGTGCTTCTGATGAAATATTTAGAAACTATCAATTTATTTCCATACTACAGTAAATTAGCATCTGTTTAAATTTAAGTCTTTTCCATCCAAATCCATGGGCCTTCCTAGGTCTAGCTACAGACCAAGGTGGTGCATAGATCCTAGACTGAGCATGCTGTCTTAAGACTACAATCAGCACTGTTATGTGCCAAGAACCTTCCTCGATGTATGTTATCTACCCTGTAACTCTACGTGTCATCCTGTTAATGCCTTTGGGATCCTTATCTCAGAGCTTCATCTCCCTGTTGGGTCACCCTCACAGCCTGCCCCCAAGGTGCTCCTTGAAGACCATCTGTCACTTATAGAGTTAGATAACACATCCTCAGTAAGTCTTTCCTGACTTTATCTTGTTTTCTGCTATATCGTCAACGCCAGGTAACTCAATAACTACCAGATGTATATACAGGGTGTCACAAAAAGTGTATACACACTTTAATATAATTATATATATATATGTGTGTGTGTGTGTGTGTATATATATATATATATATATATATATATATAAAACATATGTACATATATGGTGTTCCCCAAAAATTATATACACACTTTAACACCTGGTAACACACTTAATTTTTACTCCTTTTCAGGTTTGACTGATTTGAAATAATAGATGAAACCAGACCAAGCTTTGAACAAAGAAAATTTATCCTAAAGGGCAGCTAGACTTCTTTTATGTGGATACCTAAAAGATAAAGTTTATTGTACAAACCAGCAATAGTCAATGAATTGAGGGCACACAAATACCAAACGAAATGATTCTTGATGTTTGTGATTCCATTGCTTCCCATTATCAGTAGTGCTTGGACCAGAATGGTCATCAGTTTGAAAACAGGCATTGACAAAAAATAAAAGTATTCATTTCCTGTAGATTCTTTTAAAATTTGAAAATTAATTGTATGTTAATAAACACCAGCTTTATAATCATTCAAAATGTGTATACATTTTGGGGGACACCCTGTATATGTGTATATATATTCTAGAGGCCTGATGCACAAAAATTCATGCAAGAGTAGGCCTTCCTTCCCCCAGTTGCTGACACTGGCTTCCCTCCAGCACCTGGTACCCGGACTTTCCTCCTCCAGCTTCTGGCAAGCACCTGGGACCCAGGCTAGCTTCCCTCTGGCCCTGGCTCCATCAGGAAGGACATCCAGAATGACATCTGGAAGATGTCTGGTCTAATTAGCATATTACCCCTTTAATATATATTAAACTGTGATTTTACTCAACTATTCAGGTTCTTGATGCTATTCAGGTTTCATGTCATGCCAGGTCCTTCTTGTATAGGTCCCGTGACAAAACAATTGGAAGATCAGCTTCCTTCTCTGTGAGAAAGGACGTTCTGATTTATACCCTTACCTTGCTTTGTATGCATGGATGGCAGAGCTCCTTCCAGTAATTAGACTCCCCTTCATCTTATGCATTTTGAGTGACAGAAAAGTAGTTTTTGTTACATTGTTTAAAAATTGCTGGTTCTGACCACTGCCTGAGCATCCTATAGCTTCCCTTTAAGGAAACAAACAAACATCAACAACTCCTATCTGAAACCTTAACACATCCTGAGATTGTACATGTCCCAGGCTCAGTATAGCATTGTACTCAACTTACCAAAATTAATTTTAAAATATTTCTATTCCTTACTCAGCAGACCTATTCTCACTCTGAATTGTCATTTCACATGCAAAAATTCTCATGGGATAAAAACTAATACCACTTATACATCTTATTGGAGAATATACTGTATGTGAGTGTATGCAAGGATGTGGGGGGGGGGTTGCTTTGTGTGTATAGGCTCATTTTATTTTGTGGTAGCAAACTTGGTTTTCTCATAGTTAAATTCTATTTCCCAAAACTAAAATGTGTGTTGATTGCAACACGGATAGTTTCTGAAAGTGTGCGACAAAAAGGGCCAGGGATGGGGGCAGGGCGAGAGAAGTTCATTATTTCACTATCCATAATTCAGAGAGAGGATCACTGAGCTTTCACCAAAATACTGATATATTTAAGTGGCACTGACTTCTCTTTTGCAATCAGAAAAAGTTTTGCTTTGAGTAAAATCAAATGAAGGATGAAATCAACTTGTAACTGAACAAGAAAATGAAAATCAATAGTTTTGTATAGAGCAAGGAAGAAATCAATAAAAATTGGAAGGTCAACTCATTATGTTCAGAGTAATCAGAGTTGAGAAGAAATTCTGCCATTGGTTAATTGACAAAAAAAATACTATATCTAACAAATCAGATTGCTATTCATGATCTGATACTTGAAAGAGCATTGCATTCAGAGCTTCCAATTATAAGACCTGATAGAAAATAGCATCAATATACATTTCATTTTAATTGAATGTGGTGTTCAAATAGAAAATAAAAGTGAATTCAATCAAAAGACCCAAATTCTTGGCCTATTGAGCCCAATAAAAAGGCTAATGCATTTTCTCCTTTTACCATATGTTTTGATGTCACTTAAAAACAGGCTATATTTGTTCTTAATTCCATGCACGGGAGCAGCCGTTTCTATTTTGATCCCCAAGAGTTAATCTGCCAGGAATTTCACATGCCCATAGCTTGCCTCATCTATCTTCCAGACAGACAGTGATAAAAAGAGTCAGACAACCAATGGAGCCTCAAGCAGGTTTGTGCTCTTAATTAGTTTTGAAACTTTGAGATCAGGATAACCTTTCCAAGTAGAAGTATCTTCATTTTAAATGGTGTTAATATTTTTCCAAGATACCACACTTCATTTAGGTCCTGAGCCTGAAAAACTAAAATTCTTTGATACAGGAAATGAGAAAAACCTTCTGCTTTCATTCCAGGAGTTGGAAGATGGTGATAGTGTCATTTCTGTTAATTACTAGTTCAGTGAAACAATCTTGATGAAAAAAAAAATCCTCTTGATGCCTGGTGTATAGATTCAAATATTATATTAGAAGAAAATACATGTATGTGCCATTTACCATTAAGGAAAATAAATCGACACAATAAAAATCACTAACAAAAACATTGTGGGTCTCCTCCTCCAATGGTGGGACTGGTATTTGATCAAATAGAAATAAGAAGGTTGTCAAGTGGAGATAATAGAAAATTTAGAGTAAGAAGACCTAGGTCTACCACTCTTTTTTTTTTTTAATAACCTGGGTATTTTTGACCTATTGAGCCTGTTTCCATTTCTGTAAAGATGGGGATTAAAATGTTGTTACCTATGTTATATTAGGGAGGCCAAAATAAATCATAACATACTTGAGTTGTACATATAAATATTTGTGTTTCTACACCAAAAGTTGAATAACAATAGTAGCTTTTGCCATTAGGGCTCTCTAGTTCTCTTAATGGCTTTACTAGAGTCTCACATTTTATTCTGCCTTCTGTTGTGAAGGATTTCTTCAGTGTGAGGAATTGAGACTGTCTTGAATTATAAAGCATGACTACAAACTAAACTGACTTAAAAAAGTATTAACACAGAATGTTACATTACATATGCATATTCTTCTCTTGGAGATCTATACACATATTTTAGTGAGGTGCCAAATTTTAGCATCTTTGAAAATTTTGACTTTCAGAATAGAATTCTCATCTGTGGCTTGGTCTTTCAACAAACTGTTATTGAGGACCTACTGTGTGCCTGGAGTTGTATCAGAACAAGTTTGTGATTAGAATACAATGAAACTGATTTTGCCAATTTAATCCCCAAACTTAATTCCAGACTAAGAGAAAAATAGCATTTATTAAGTACCTAGTATTTTCAATCATTTTATTTTCCAAATTTTGAGAATTTTTTTCAAAAGTCCATCAACTATACTTGCCAATGAGCATTAGTGATTTTTGTAAAACCATATTACTAAAATGTGACAGAAGCAAATCCAAATTCAAGTCCCTCTGTCAAAGAGCACATCCTTCCTGGTATGGCAGTTGCATATCCTTAGGAGTTTCAAGTGTTCTATGGGCAATGGCAATATAATTAGAATATTTACATAACTTCCCAAGGGAATTACTTAGAAATAAGGAAGTTTTGGAACCAGTAAGGTTAGAATCATTTACCAAAAAAAAAAAAAAACAGTCTTTTTTTTAAAAAAAAAAAATGTAATTTTTTATTGATTTCAGAGGATAGGAGAAGGCTAGAGAGATAGAAACATCAGTAATGGGAGAGAATCATTGATCAGCTGTATTAGGGACTGAGCCTGCAACCCTGACCACGAATCAAACCAGGACCTCCTGGTTTGTAGGCCAATGCTCAACCACTGAGCCACTGCAGCCGGATCCCAGTCTTCTTAATAAGAGCACCTTACATCTTCATGCTAAAATAGGACCAATTTCTACTTCAACAAGAGGCAGCAAATTCCAATGGAAGGATGATGAGATGAGATTTAAAATGGCTTACCCAATGGACATTAGTAGGCATTAGCTCCAAAGTGATGAGATCACAAACTCTAAGGCACCTCAAACCCATAACTATTGCCACTTTAGTGACTTGACTTGTACAATTGCCAAAATCCAATCCCAAAATGACACTACTTTGTAAGCCCTAATTTTGTAATTCACTTTCCTAGTAAAAGCATGAAATACCCAAATAGGTAGTATGTTCCTTATCTCCTTCATAGGATTATCATCACTAAAGTCCAGCTAGCCCACACCCAGGCCATGACCTCTATAACCACAAAATTTAGGTTCAGGATGCAGTGTGTGGGTTTACAGATCACCTTGCTGATGTATGCAGACAAATTGGCTGAAACACCATTAAATGACAGAACTGTTAAGGACACAAAGAACTCAGTCAGATGAACAATATTAAGATTAGGCTTTGCTTTTTGCTGGAACATTTTCCTATAGGAAATTAATTCATCCATCATTTTTGTCAAAGTCAGGGACAGCCAGTGTTTTTGTCAACCAGCCATGTTTATTTAATACGCAGCATGGTATTGCTTCCTAATCACTGGAACACATCAGCACTGTCTCTAAGTCCCCTTGCCTATGTCCCTCATCTGTGAATTGTTAAGCCATACTTACAGCTGACTCTCTGAATTAGGAAATTTCAGATTAGAAAGCTGCAGCCAACTGGGGCTGAGAGCAAGATTGGTGCACATGTCAGCATTGGGTCCATAGCAATCAGTCAGCAAACATTCATTGAGTGGATTCTATCAGCAAACTCTTCCCTCAGTTCTGAGGGTAATATAAAAAAGGATGCCATATGTTTACACAGGAAAGGTTCTTAGAATTAAATTGGGGAGAAAATAACAATAGCCACTGCTTATTATGAATTCACTTCTGAAATTTGTACATTAATCCTCCCCAATAAAGCTATAAGACTGTATTATTATGATGCCCCTTTTATAGATGAGGTTTAAAGAAGGTAAGGAATTTGCACACAACACAGTAAGTAAAAAATACAAGATTTGAACCCAGCTTTCTCCAGCCACAAATCTTAATTTCTACCCATTATACTATTTTAATATCAATGTAAAAAAGTTTTAAAATATTAAAAAAGGAAATAACATCACTAAAGGAGATAAATACAGTGCAAAAAATGTACATACACTACTAAATATGTGAGATAGTATGGGGGTTGCTAGAGTTTGGTAGAATGTTTGAGCCAGTGTTGGAGGAGGTAATTGAGAAGATGTGACCACCAGTTGACTCCTCACCCCCTCTCCTGTCCATGGAATGAATGTACACTCTGGCTACCTTTCCCACAGCTGAAGCCATTTTCATGGGTGCAGCCTTAAGAGAATAATGTTATTGAGACCAGCCGGATGGATTTTGTGACTGAATTCCATTAACGCCTCTATATAAATCTTAAAATTCTGGTGGGCAGGATCAGAGATCTACTCCTCTTGTGGCCTAACTCAGCCTTGTAGGTAAGTTCCTTTGCTTATTAAACCTGTTACCTACCAATCTGGAGGCGTCTGCTTCTTTCTCCAGTCTCTTCTCACCTTATGTATATGGGGACCAGTGTGCCAACCAAAAGCCAGACTCTAGAGAATAAGGTAGCAGGGTCTTGAGAAGACTTCTGTGTTTAACTAAAATTACAATTTACCAGTCATCAGTTTTCACTCTAAATTTGCAAGCAAAATTTTTGTCATTAGTTAGATGATGTTATAATTGTGCTTTCTTTCAACACATAGCAATGCACCAAAGCAAGAGTGCTGGCCTTTTAGTGCAATGTCTCTTCATTAACCTAGCAACTATGCTCTTTAGTCTTATTTAATTCTTCTTTGTCTTCATGCAATAAAGATATGGCCTAGATAATGGAACCCACAACTATAAATGGAAGAGCTAGTACTTGTTAAGCTCTCTCAGGTTCCAAGTGTTTTCCCAAATCCCCCATAAAAGCCATCCCGGTGAACTTCCTCAGTGGTCCATTATCTTTATTTTCCAGACGAGGAACAAAAAGAGGGGAACACCTGTTAAGGCCTTGGAAGATTAAAAAAGAAGTTTGCTTCTGAAATTCCCTCCCCTGAAGCATCATGTGCCTTGTCTCAGAAATGAGCTGGAAGCACCTTTTTCATGGTGCCTGAGAGAGAGAACATGCTTACTTCTCAGAGTCATATGTGAGGCAGTTCCAATCCTGCCCCACACACTTTATTTTCTAGAGAAAGACTTGACCATACTCTTCTCCCAGCTAAATAGTGGCCAGCCCATGTGTTGTTTTGGAGAAACAAAGCAATTAGAAATCTTGCCGTATTTTGTTTTCTCTCCAGTTCCAAATCCCCTTGGGTTATTATAGTTATGGTTGACCAAACTTATGGCTCTTATGCTTTCATTATCTCCAGGAAAGCCTCCCAGCATCCTATAAGCTTCTTGGGGGTAGAGGCAAAGTATTATTAAGTTATATCCCCCATCTCCTAGTTTAATGTCTGGCATATGCCATAATATCATAAATACCTGGAGAAGGGAGCTTAATTCTATAAAACTTCCCCTACCTGATTTGAGTGGTTAAAGTTATGGGACAAGGACTTTCATTTTATAGTGAAATATAAGGCTTCCAGGAAATTATTATCATAAAAGTCACAGTATATTGTACCTTTAATGGGAGAGAAAGAACTCTCACTGGCAGGGGGCACACAGGAGGCTGTTGGGGTAACATTTTTATTTCTTGACTTGTGTAGTTGATACATAACTGTTCAATGGCTAATTAATCCTTAGATATTTACAAGCATTTTTCTGTACAATTTAGGTACTTTATGAAACATAACATACATGCAACAAACAGAAAAGTGCTTGCACAATTTAAGGTAAATTACAAACCAAACCATTTTTGTTATCAACAAGCTAAAGGAAGAAGAAAAAACAGACTTAAATTAAAATGCCCTTGTGTAAAGTAACAATGTGACTAAAATTCCTTCCTTAATGTGTATGATACTTTCTTGTGAGCACAAGGAAGTGGGGGACATTGTAAAGATGGAGAAGAGTATTGACAGTGAGATTGAAGGATGAGACAAAATGGTCTTGGTATGCAGGTTTGGGAAGCAGATATTCTTTTTATATGAGATGAGGAGATACATGTTCCCTGCTCAACAGGCTAGATACTTTGTCTTCAGAGTTATAAAAGAGCAATCAAAGTTAAACTTGTGGGGAGGAAGAGGTGATGTTGGATGTGCGTGTGGGTGTTTTTGTTAGATCTATTGATTACAGTGCAAAACTATAGATCTCCCAGATTAAGATTATGATGCCTGAATAAGACTATGGTAATACTTAAATAAAGGAAAATCTTGGCAGGTGTCGTGTGAGAATCATTGATATATTGATAATCTTAAAAGGTTACTACATTTAAAAATCAAACATGACATATACACTATGGATCGGAGGATTGTTGATCGGCATTACAATATGACATTGATTTACTATGGTGGCTTGACATTTGTCTCTTTGTTTTTCTGTACGAATTATTTTTATGCAACAGGCTGTGAAGGTCTGAGCTTTGAAGTGATCCAGTGTAAGCAGTTGTGCATCCTATTTGCTGAATGAATACTTCTTGGTAGGTGACACTTCTTAATGGAATGGTATTCCACTTGGAAAGCTAACAGTTAAGCACTTTTTCACCAGTGGAGCAAGACCCATGGTTGGGCTTAGTATTATCTCCTATGCAGAATTTGTTCCAAGTTCCATTGTTTAAATTCAGAAGGCTAACGGAATGGAAACATGGAATTAACCTGATTACAGCAGAAAGCATTCCAGAGTGAGATCTTTCATTCTCTTGGTTTGTCTTAATGGGGAATCAGATGTGATTTGTGTTGTGTGGAGATGATTGCTGATGGGTAATTACTCTAAAATATCTCTTTCAAATCCTTTGCATGGCAATCAAGGAAGAATGTGCAAGGTTAGGCATTTCATTACCAGAGTTATCAGCAGCATATAATTTCTTAATTATGCATAAAAATGAATAGCAACTACTTGCTCAAGGACTTCCTGAATTTTCTTTGGGAAATGAAGTCTGGAGTACACATGGGCCTCTGAGCCTTATTAGAGAATCTGTGGTTTAAAAGACATGAACAGCCGGGCTGGTGTGGCTCAGTGGTTGACCTTCAACATAGGAACCAGGAGGTCATGATTTGACTCCTGGTTAGGGCACATGCCCAGGTTGCAGGTATCATCCCCAATGGGGGACATGAAGGAGGTAAACAATCAGTGATTCTCTCTCATCATTGATGTTTCTATATTTCTCTCCTCCCTTACTCTCTGACACCAATAAAAATATTTTAAAAATAAAAGACATGAACAAAGATTCTTTCTTCTTTCTAGCAGCTGTGTGATTGAACCTCAGTTTCCTTACCACTACAATTAGAATAATGGGAATAATAAATAAAAAATCTTTTTCTTCTCAGGGTTGATTTATTTGACATTAAATCATATCACATGGTGTTTATTATGATTTCTGGCACATAATAAAAGACACAAAATTGTAGCTTTTATTCTGGCCATTATCATTACTATCAGCATTAATATTACTATTACTTCTTGTTTTCAAATTTTATTAAATTTATTGGGGTGATGTGGATTAATAAAATTATACAGGTTTCAAGAGTATAATTCTATAATATATCATTTGCATACTGCATTGTGTGTTCACCACCCAAAGTTGTCTCCTTCAATTATCATATATTTTAACCCTTTACCCTTTTCTATGTCTCCTCACCCCCTCTCCCTCTGGTAACCACCATACTGTTGTCTGTGTCTCTGAGTTTGTTTGTCTTGTTTGTTCATGTGTTGCTTTCAGTTTTATATCAAGCATAGGAATGAAATCATATGTGTTGTGTGTGTGTTTTTTTTTTTTTACTTTTTCCAACTCACTTATTTTGCTTAGCATGATATTTTCAAAATCCATTCTCGTTGTCACAAATGGCAGTCTTTTATCTTTTCTGATAGCTGAGTAGTATTCCATTGTATATATGTACCACATCTTTACCCAATCATCTGTTTAAGTCAAGTATCTCAACTAATAAAGCCCATATATAACAAACCTTCAACTAATAATATACTAATGATAAAAAAATACACAACTGAAAGCTTTTCTTCTCAGAACAGGAAAAAAAAAACAAGTATGAACACTCTCACCTGTTATTAAATATAGTACTCAAAGTCCAAGCCAGAGCATTCAGGCAAGAGAAAGAAATTTTTATTAAAAGGTATCAAAATTGGGAATGAAGAAGTAGCATTGTCAGGTTTTGCAGACAATATGATTGTTATACAGAAAACCCTAAGGAATCCAATCTAAAACTAAAAAGCTACTAGAAACAATAAACAAATTCAGTAAAGGTGCAGGATATAAAAATCAATGTATAAAAATTCATTGCATTCCTATATACTAACAATAAAATTTCAGAAAAAGAAATAAAAGAAAGGTAGTTTCTTTTGCAATTGCAAAAAAAAGAGAATAAAATGCATAGGAATAAACTTAACAAAGGATGTGACAAACATATATCTGAAAACTACAAGACATTATAAAAAATTGAAGAAGGCACAAAGAAATGAAAATTATATATATATATATGGCCAGATTATTATGACCACCCCATCAGTACTTCGTTGGGCCACCTTTTGCCTTCAATACTGCAGCAATTCTTCTTGCCATTGACTCCACAAGATGTTGAAAGTTGATGCAAGGAATCTGACACCAGGCCTGATGAATAGCACTGTCCAGTTCTGTGAGATTTGATGGTTGTGGCACCAGCTGCCTGATGGCTCTTTTTAACTTCGTCCCACAAATGCTCAATTGGATTGAGATCTGTTGATTGTGGGGGTCACCTAAGCAAGGTAAAGTCTCCCTCATGTTCTTGAAACCACTCCTGCACAATACTAACACCGTGGCATGGCACATTGTCTTTTTGGAAGAAGCCATCTTCATTGTGATACGTCATCAACATGATAGGATGAATTTGATCAGCAAGGATACTTAGGTATGTTGTGCTATTCAGACGTTGTTCCGCACGAATTAAAGGTCCAATCCTTGTGTTCCTGTCCGAATTGGAGACGTTTTATCTTGGTAACTGTAGACAGCAAAGGTGTTCGAAAAGGCCTTGGGCTTCCATATCCCATATGATGCAGTGTATGGCTAATTTGCCTACAAACATCAGGTGGTCATAATAATCTGGCCACTCAGTGTATATATATGGATTGGAAGAATTAACACAGTTTAAATTGCTATATTATTCAAATCAATATATATATACACATACACACACACATATATTTAATGTAATATATATGATATATATTTTTGAAATCAATATGATATATATATTTAATATAATCCCCATCAAAATCCCAATGGCATTTTTAAAAAAAAAAATAGTACAAAAATCATCAGATTTGTATGGGAGCAATCCTGAGAAAAAAAGACCAAGGCTAGAGATACTATCTATACTTTCTGACTTCAAATTATACTACATAGGGAAAATAGTCAAAACAGTATGGTATTGCCCTGGCTGGTTTAGCTCAGTGGATACAGTGTCAGCCTGCAGACTAAAGGGGCCCATGTATGATTCCAGTCAAGGACACATGCCAGGGTTGGGGGCCTGATCCCCAGTGGGGGGCATGCAGAAGGCAGCCAATGATTATCTCTCATCATTGATGTTTCTCTCTCTCTCTCCCTTCCTCTCTGAAACCAATAAAAATATATTTAAAAAATACAGCATGGTATTGGCAGAAAAGCAAACACAGAGACCAATGGAACAGAATTGAGAGCCCAGAAATAAAGCCACAAATATGTAGGCAAATAATGTTTGACAAAGGTGCCAAAAACATACAAGGAGAAAAGAAAGCCCCTTCAATAAATGGTACTACCACTTCTTATACTACTACTCTTGATTAGGGCCACACGTAATTCAGGTAGAGATAAATATAATTGAGGTGAATGTCAGTTAGATATTTTACTTTAGAATAATATCATGGACACAGAGGTGAAGTGCTACTGTTTGGGTTAATTTCTTCTCAAAGTAAAAAGCAGACTTGACCACTTTGCGTCTTTTCTTAGCTGCTCCCACAGAGCCAGGGAGTTTGTTGAGACCTTGTGCTCTCAATGGCATGTATATTGAGATTTTTGAAGTCACAATTTATTAGCAGCAACATGGCAGAGAGATTTATCTACAAGTTCTTATGTCTAATTGTCAGAGGGGTAGGAATCTTATTAAAAAAAAGTTCTGTATAGTGAAGAAAGCACAGTCTAGAACACATTTTTATATGTTGTTCCTACTTATATGATGTTCCTCTACCCCCTCCCACCCCAGAAGGCTGCATGAACTTAGTGTGAACAAATTAGCAACTGTCAGTGTTTCTGCATCTGGGGTATGGAGTCTGTAGGCTTCCATGGTCAATGCCTAGTGTTTGAGGCTGCCAAGTTATTGAAAAGGTACCACTCTTTCTGGTTTGCAAAAGCAGCCATGCTGTCTGTCCTCCATGGAAGAATGCCATTGTATCTCAGAATGCTTGTCATGAACTGTACTTAAATAACAAAAGGAGTAAACCTGAGAATGGGGTGTGGTAGTGTTGTCCACAGCAATATTGATGATTAACTAAAGTTTTCTCATGGAAAAACTGTTGAATCCTGAGTGATTGTCTGCATAATCATTTTTGACAACCACAGAATCTTTCTTTATGAGTAACATAGTTGTAGATTGTATGCCACTCTAAAACATATTAAAAATTAATTAACATATTAGGAAAAAGTGGATCTATAACAACATATACGAGAAAAGTGTGCTTAGAAAATTGAATTTCAACTGGTTCAATTAAATGCAATATTGTATAGCTATTTTACATAAATATAAATTAACTAGAATACTGTTTAGAAACACTGAACTCCAATATCAATTATTTAGAACACCAGCTCATGCGGAATTGACAATTTATTGCACTTTTAAGCCTTCAGGGTGAAGAGAAAATTTACATTTTACCTCCTACTCTATTGTACATTGCAATTATGGTTTAAATCTGAATCTGATGCTTTACTGAATTCAAATATATAATGTTTGAGGATGAAGAAAAATGTGGAAAACAAATGACTGCGGTACATTTATTTCATTCTAAGTTTCTGCAGCCCTCCTATGTCTGGAAGAAAGGAAACAGTTTTGGATTTAGATGCCTCATACAGCTTCCACTCAAAGTGGAAGTTTAAATCCTCTGAGGATGTTGAATAACATTTTTTCAGTAGTATTGGGAAAGCCATTTGTTCATTCGTTCCAGATGCAGTAATCTGGCCCATTTTTTTCTCTCTCAATTTTCTCCTATTTTAACATCATCTTGTGGAGTTCAAGGTCAAAATAAAGGGCAAAGTAATTCTCTGTGTCTATTGCAACTCTGCAAATTGAAGGTAGATGGAAATATATTGTTTTCTGAGTGTTACAAAAGAACCGCAACATGTACACCCACTCTCATACCCACTGAAGGAGAAAGTTGAATATGTGAGTCCTTGGTACAAAGTGTGTGGGCACAATGACTCCAACCCTCCACTTTAATGTCTGTCTTTCATTTCTAAGTCAAAACATGCAGGATTGCAAAAATTCATTGTTTCAGCTTTTTGCAAGGTCTCCAAAGCATTGAGTAGACTGGAGGTACCAGACACTTTTGGAGACATCGGCTTTGTCCAATAAATTTGCTCAATAGATGTGCTCAAT
>NW_006286587.1:8799067-8810535 GCF_000327345.1 Myotis davidii
AACCGGTTTGGCTCAGTGGATAGAGCGTCGGCTTGCGGACTGAAAGGTCCCAGGTTCGATTCCGGTCAAGGGCATGTGCCTGGGTTGCGGGCACAGCCCCAGTGGGAGATGTGCAGGAGGCAGCTGATCAATGTTTCTCTCTCATCGATGTTTCTGACTCTCTGTCTCTCTCCCTTCCTCTCTGTAAAAAATCAATAAAATATATTTAAAAAAAAAATTGAGAGGTGTAGCTACAATGATAGGTGTAGCTCTCTGTTCCATGTAAGAGCACACGCACATGGCCATACTGCTTCAAACCCTTGGAAAA
This sequence comes from Myotis davidii, assembly GCF_000327345.1. NCBI lineage: Eukaryota > Metazoa > Chordata > Mammalia > Chiroptera > Vespertilionidae > Myotis > Myotis davidii. Next base: position 8,799,375 of record NW_006286587.1, read on the forward strand.
ATGTTCGTGGCTTTGCACATGACTTTGCAGTAGGTTTATGTGTGATTGTACTTCATGTGCCTCTTTATTTGACAAAGAGTTTATGCTCTTGCTATTAGAGCAGTGCTCTAATGATATTTTCCTATATTCAGACATGAGCAAGAGATAGAGAAGGCCAGATGAATACTCACAGGAAAGGTCATTTTCCACTCATAACCTGCGACTTGTGTCTATCGTGTCTTTTCTCTTTCTTTTTTACTTTTCCTCCGTCTTTTAGCTAAGATGAATCCAGTCTCCATCTATGACATTCCTTTAACTATATTTGAGTTCCTGTTACTCAGGTGGCCTTATTACCAATCTAGGATAGCAGCCTTGGTGAGTGCAACAGAGAAGAGGTACAAGAAAGGAGGTTATGATGAAAAGCATGAGCACAGACGTGGGGCACAGAGATGTGAGGTACACAGACGTGGGTCATACTGCAGCCCTAGTGCTTACTATCTGTTCGACCTATCTGCTTGATCAACAAGTGTCTTCATTACTATAATAGGACTCTGAGGATAATAGTACCGTCTTCACTCTAAACTCCAAAGGAGGTCAGGGCTGTGAAAACTTCCAAGCAGTTAGTGTTTGGTTTAGTGAGGACAGTTGATAGATCTCCAGTTTTTCCTTTCTTTTTTCTCCTGTGATGGTGTCACTCCTGTCTGCAGTCCCAGAATTAGATTCAAGAAACAACACCAGGCCTGGGGCAAGTGCAGGGGGGAGGGTGAGAAGGGGGCGAGAAGGGGTCAATTGGAAGAAGTGGGAGAGGACATATGTAATACTTTCAACAATAAAGATTTTAAAAAAGGAAGAAGAAGAAACATAAAGTTTCCTGTTTCTGATAAGAAAATCTGTCACCCTTTGGTTACTTAAGGCATGACTCTTTATATCCTTAGAATAATCTGTTTTCTCAGTGTCAGTTAAGGGAGCAATGAGATAAAGAAGTCAGAAAACACGATGGACCCATCAACCTCTGTTCATTTTTTCCAGTGTGAAAAGTTAATGATTTTACACATTAGAAGTTGCCATTTGTTTCAAATATCACACAAACAATAACTATTACTATGAATGATACTATTACAATAGCTTATATCACTACCACTGTTTTTTAGGATTTTGTGAGCAATTATTTTGTGCCAGACACTATGCCCAGCACTTACACCAAAGCAAAGCTGAATGGTGGGTCCAACTCCCTCAGGGAACAGCATGCTGAAACCCTTCCTCTCTGGTGGGTCTCATTTCTCCTTCACCATTGCTGACATATGAAAATGGAACCTGAACCCAGGAAGAAAGGAATAGAAGAAAGTCTGTAACATTTTTATTGACCCATAAGAAGGCATAACTCTGGTCAGATCAATAGGTGGTGACTATAGTTGGGGAAGTGGGTGAGTCGTGGCCCCCAGAAGAAAAGAATCAACAAATAGAAGCCTACCAGTCTAAGCAGAATCTCAAGCATTGCTGTAAGTCTGAGGCTTCTCACTTGCTCTCAGGTGCTCTTATGCCAGGCCATTGAGTCATCATGATTGGCCTAAAGCATCCCTGTGCCTCACATGTGGCCAATGAGAACTTAAAGCTGGAACCCTAAGTGACTTAATCACAAAGGTTGGGAGGGAGAATGCGTAGTTCAATTCCCTGATGTGATTAGTACCTTGGGGCTATTATGGCATTCAGTGAATATTGTCTATGAAAAAAAAAAAAGCCACACACAAAAAAAGTTTGGATTTGCAAACAAGCAAACTTACAGGCAGCCTTTTTAAAATATAAATAATATTTGAGAACTGCTTGTGTTGTTTGTATTTATTTTTGTACATGCAAAACTTGTTTTTTATTTTCACTGTTAGAATTTGGTGCTGTAAAAGGAGAAGTGTACACTGAAATCACAAGTTCTTCTGCTAGTCTGGGAACCCTCTAGTAACAGAAACTATACCTTTTCAGTATCAACCATAGAGCCTCTTATTATAGTGTTATTGGTTGTTGACATCCTGGAGCAGGATTTTCAGATTTTATGGTGCCTCAGAATCACCCAAGAAGCTTGTGAAATGGATTCTTGGGTCCTACTTCTAGAGATGGTGATGCGTATGTTTAGGATGAAGCCTAACATTTTGCATTTATAATGAGCTCCAGGTAATGCTGATTATATTGGTCTTTGGATTATGCTTTGAGTAACATTGTCCTAGAACACCATTGCAATTTTCATCTTTACTTTGTTAGAAGATTCTAGCCTTGGTTACACTATTTTGTTTGAACAGAGACCAGATTGAACGATTGAACTTCATATCCACCACTCATGCCCTTCAGGTCTCAGTAAGATTCTTGGGCAGTTTTAGATGTGTTATTCTTAGAGCCCTAAGCCAATATGGACTGGGATGCAGGCACCCTTGAGACCTCTGGGCCAGCTCACTCTACAAACTTGGGAGTAAAGAGGAAGGAGGTGAATCTGGAACACAGAATCTGGGAAGTGTTTTATGCGGACACAAAGGTATCAAATTACAGACCTACTTGGTCTCACCTAAGATAATTTCATTCTGGTTTATAAGGTTTGTCATGCATGCTGTTGGAAGGGAGATGACTGACACATGGCCAAATTAAAGCTGTGTTGATACAGAAATCTTTCAGATTTGCCTTGAAATACAATCATGTCCTAATTGGCTCACAGCCCCATTTTGAGCCTGGCTCTAGCTGGCCCCTGAATATATTGAAGCATTTATGGAACAGTGGTGAAGCAAGGTAATGGAGAAAGGGTGTGGAGGTGCCCAGATAAGCTATGGGTAAATAATTTAGGTTCTCTTAACCTCTGTTTCCTCATCTAAAATATAGCATCAATGATATTACACTGACAGAGTTCTTATTAGGGCTGCATATAAGAATGTAGAAAACCATCCAGTATGGCATCGAGAACATAATAATGTTCAATTGGTATTAGTTTTCCCCCATATATTTCATGTCTCCTGACTACAACATTAGGGGAGAATGAAGGCTAGAGAAAGAAGATAAATATTGGGTTCTTAGAAACTGCAAAATGGTTGGTTTCCTGGCATGTAACTGAATTAGATTTATTCTTTTTCTTTAAAGGTTAATAGAACTCTAAGGACTGGCCTGGAAACCTAATAGGCATTGTGATAGAAAATCTATAAAAGGGCATCATGCTTTCAAAATAGAAGACACATCTTAGGTGTTAAAGATAACAGGTGGAATATGGATGGCAAATATTTATATGAAGTCTTTAGTGTTTGACAATAGAACATAGTAGCACCTCAAAATCCATATTAAGGTGTAAATTATGTATAATTAAGTAAATAAGTGTCTGACATAGTGCAGTGAATAGAAAGGGAATGGAGCCAGGGCCTTGGTTTTAACTCCAGTCCTGCCTTTAAACAGCCTTGTGACCTTAGGAAAGTCACTCAACCTCTTCCTATCATGAAAGCATATGTACACACACACACACACACACACACACACACACACACACACACACACATTCCAGAGCCAGGGACAGTGACTCAGCTAGAAATACAATGCTTTGTTTATTATAATCGTCAAGACTATACTTTGGATGCTAAGCATTCCCATGTAGAGAAGCATTTCCAAGACAAAACAAAAACAAAAACCTGGAAAAATAAAGCTTTGCTATTAGGATACTAGTCTTTATAACTGTGGACAGCAACTCTGGAGACAAAATGTTGTTGAAAATCTCCACAAATTCTCTGATTCCTAGGCTTTTCTGATCACAGCAGATCATTAGAAGGGATTTGAGTTGTTAGATTCTCCCTGGAGGTCAGATCCCTACCCTATCAGTACCATGAAACTGGTTTTGGCACACTGCCTGCCATGTAGTAAGAACTCCATCAAAATTTGTGGAGCAGTGGGAAAATGGATGAATGGCAAACTATTCAGGTAATCTAGCCTCAGGAAGGTTGTCTCAGAGAGTCTATACAAATCAAATTGTGAAAATTTCTACCTTTCCTGATTCTGTATAGATGCAGCCACAATTTCTGCCACTGCCTGAAGGATAATCACAATAATCATTCATGTCTCCATGTGGAAATAAGATATAACATTCGTACTTTCCCTAGGTGCATTACCACACATCATTTTTGAAAGAATAATATAGAAAATTAGCAGTTCCACCACAAGGCTAATGACAAATATTGGCAAAGCATTTGAAGCAATGGAAAGTAGTACTTTTTCCCACTATGTTCAGTTAAAAGCATGTAGTAGAAAGCCATGCATAGAACCACACTCCACATCAGGCAATAGCTTCACCACACTTCATTTAAAAACTGTTTTCTTCTTTATTTATCAATTCAGTTAGTTTGTCTTTAAAACATAGACGTTGAGTGCAAATTGTGTGGTGTTATCATAAATGCAAAGGTATTAGATAATATATAAGGCATTTTCTCCCTACCAGAACCATGTAGTCGGCTGGGGACATAGACATATGTATAAAAATCTACACATGGAGGGTCTGATGGCGCCATACTAAGCAGAAAGAGGCCTGATAACTAAGATTTTTGAAATGTGCAAGTAAGAATAACAAGCTAAAGTGGTGGGAAGTAGAAGATTGGGAAGGTGAGAAAGCATATTATCATGAGAAGATCAAAATTGATGTAGAACACATATGAATATCTGTGGGGTCAAGTCAGCCCAAGAATCATGATATGAAAAGCATCAAGGATCACCCAGAGACATGGCATTTATGGTAGCTTTAAGGTACAATATAAAAAGCACTCGTTTTGGAGTAAACATGTACATAGGAAATCCAGTGCTGCCACTTACCACCAGACAGCTAATCTTGAGCCTAATCTATAAGCCCAACCTATATTCCAATTTGTGAAATAGGTTTATAGGTATTTATCTCAGAGAGATCTTCAGAAGAACCAAGGTGGTAACATATAAAGAGAAAGGCACATTACCAACACACAGGTATAGAGCCAATCTCATCATGCTCTGGTGCATAAATGAAGCTTACAAGGGAAAGCTAAACTGAAGGCACAGTCTGCAGATTTGGTCAAGACTTTGTTTGCACCAGTTTTGACAATGTTGAGTCAATGAGGTTCCCCATCTCTAAGATTTCTGTAAGACAGTTCCCCGGGAAGCCAAATAGTCCTAACATTCATTCTTGCCCTGTTTCAACACAGCGTGTTTACTTTCCATTTGAATAGTGAACCTGCTATTGTAGAGAACTAAATCAGATAATTCAGCCCTTGTTATTTTTATGTTTGAACCAGTTCATTTTGGCTAGCAATACTGAGGAGAGTAAGCAAATAACTGCCAACTTTCTACTTAGCTTGGTGGAAATATATACACAGACCCTAGCTGTAAATAAGGGTGAATCTGGGAGCAGGGATGTTGTTAAAGGATGAGAAAATTCCTAGGAGAAGAGGCTGGGGTTCTCTTGGGTTAGTCTATTCTTGGAGAATTTCCACCAGGCACATTCAGAAAAATGTATACATCTGTCTATGCTCCCTGTTTAAATCACTGTGCTAGTATCTGCAAGCTCCCTGGGTTCAGTTCCACATATACCTTCTAAATAACTCCTGAACCTGGCTTGCACTTTGCCATCTAATAATAACATTTATAGATGAAGGCATTTCATTTTACAGTTTACAAGGCATTTTTACTTAATTATCCACTTGACTCTCCTAAGAACTATGAAAGCCTGGCATTGTTGTTTTCACTTTACAAATGAGAAAGAGTTTTAGTAAGGACAGGGGAACTAGAAAAGGGAAAGAATATAAATCAAGGATGGAAAGAGGCAGGCAGCCTCCTAGAAGTGAAGGAGACCACGGGAAGTCAGTCAGCCCAATGGCTGGGTCTCTGTGACCACGAATGTGTGGTAGATTCTGAGCAGAGTGTTCGTTTCCTCTTCCTTGACAGCCACTATCAAAGCTCAAATTGTTCACGAAATTTTGACTCAGCTAGAAAATGGCTGAATCATGGGTCTTACCTCACACCATGTTGCTGACACACTGGGCCTGGGACCTTACCTATCTTTACCAAAGCATGTCCTTCATATAAAGGGCTAAAGGGATTATGGTGGTATATCAGAGAAAATCTTGATTATATATATACTAGAAGCCTGGTGCATGAAAATTCATGCACTGGAGGGGGGTCCCTCAGCCCAGCCTGCCCCATCTCACAGTCTGGGAGCCCTCAGGGGCAGGAGGTGACCCAGTGATCAGGGGAAGGTGACACCCCATCACACCTCTGCTGCTGCCACTGCCAGCAGCACAAGCCTCGGCCAGCTGTGGTTACCTGAGCCTCGGGCAGCCCTGGGCAGCTGGGCAGCCACCATCTGAGGCTTGCCTGTGCCTTGGGCCAGCCCTGGGAGGCTGGGAGGCTGAGGGGATTGTGGGACTCCAGAGGCAGGTGCACGGCAAGGCAGGGGCCCGCCTGGGGTGGTCTCAACCTTGCCTCGTGCCTACCACCCCAGCGGGGCTAAGGGGACTGGGCGCTGCTATCTTGTGGCTGTGGGCACCGCCATCTTTGAGGGCAGGGGAGTCAATTAGCATATTTCCTTCTTATTGGCTGTGGGCGTTGCCATCTCTGTGGCATGAGGGTCAATTAGCCAATTATATAGGATAAAAAAATCTGTACATAAAGCAAATGCAGGGAGCAGTGATAGGAGAAAAAAAAAATCCAGGCACTGATCAGATGATAATCTATTGCTGCTTAAGTACACATCCCCTGAGCAAATGTGTTGTGATATACACTCTAGTCCAGGGGTGGGCAAACTTTTTGACTCGAGGGCCACAATGGGTTCTTAAACTGGACCAGAGGCCCAGAACAAAAGCATGGATGGAGAGTTTGTGTGAACTAATATAAATTCAAAGTAAACATCATTACATAAAAGGGTACGGTCTTTTTTTTTTTTTTAGTTTTATTCATTTCAAACAGGCCGGATCTGGCCCACGGGCTGTAGTTTGCCCACGGCTGCGTCTAGTCCTTAACAACACTCTGTTCATATATATGACCTTGTTTCTTGAGCTCCTGTCTTCTGATATCTTCAAAATTTTTAAGAAACAAATTATCCTTCTGTAAACACCAAGGATATATGGATTCTGGGAAAGTGCTGAATGAGCAGGATACAAAGTATGTAAATTGTAACTTGATGCTACCGCTCTTTCATTGACTTTGTATTCATCTTCCAGGCATATATTTATTTTTAAGGCCATATTTTTCATTCAGAATATTTAATGAAGATGTGTATCTTGTTCCTGAGTATCTGAATCCTCAATTCACCTTTGTTCTCTAGTTACAAGATAAAATTTAGGACAAATATAGATCTTCATGGCAGAATTGGTTTATGTATTCACATCTGTCTTGTCTGCTCAGGCTGCCATAACAAAATGCCAGCGACTGAATGGCTTTAGCTTAAATAACAGAAATTTATTTTCTCGCAGTTCTGGAGGTTCAAAGTCCAAGATCAAGGTGCCAGCAAGGTTGGTTTCTGATGAGACCTCTTTTCATGGCTTGTATGTCCTTCATGCTATGACCTCACGTGGCTCTTTCTCTGTGTGCATGTGTACAGAGAGAGAAAGCTCTGGAGTCTCTTTCTCTTTTTATAAGAATACCAGTGCTTCGGGATCAGGGCCCCACCCTTATACCTTATATAACCTCAGTTTCCCCTTAAAGACCATATCTCTGAATATAATCACTTTGGGGGTTAGAACTTCCACATGTGAATTTGGGGGTGAGGGGGACACAATTCAGTCCATAACAATATTTCAAAACAAAACTATGATCTACAGCCAATCTTTCCTGAATATTTTATCTCAAAGCACTCTAACCCGAGTGTCCCTTCACCCCCCCGCACAACTATTCCCTTTGTATCCTCAGCTTCTTGTTGAATATTATTTTTTCTTACATTTTACTATACATTTTAAAACTGAAAGAGTCTAGGAGTGGCTGTTGCCTTGTGGCAACCAACCTAAGGAGCCATCCTGGAATAAAGTAAGAAAGACTTGATCAGCTAGGAACTAGACCTTTAAAGTTTTAAGTTTGGGGGCTTGGCTATTTATCCTCCTTTTATTATGGAAAAAAAAGAGAGAGTTGAAGGATAGATAAAGTCATTGGATAGGCAGTGAGACTTGGTGGAAAATGCACTATGAGAGGGAGTAGGTAGAAGCTACTAGATGGTAATTGAAGAATGTAAGGGTGTGAGGAGAGGTTCATCTTAGTCTGTGGTCTGAAGGCCAAAATCTAACTGGGAATCAGTCAGATAAGAGAAGGCTCTCTGAGTGAAAGGGCAGAGAAGACAGATGAGCAAAAAATAAATACTCCCTTTGGAGGAGAAAATAAATGGGCTCAGCCAAGAGCAGCTCTGTCCCAATAAGTAACTACAAATATTGGCTGCTGCTACAGTTTGTTCTTATTAACCTTTGTATTATTCCAAGTGCAAACAATATCCTTGCAGTTTCAGAAGGATGGTTCTTTAGTTTTTAGCTTACATTACCCTTAGACAAAGAAAAGAAATTATGGTGTGTGTGTTTTTTGTGTTTTGTTTTTTTTTTTGTCTCTCTGTGGATTACTGACTGCAAAATCTTCCTTTCTTCATTTAATTGATTAATAATAAAATGCTGACTTTAGCAAATGAATGGAGAAAATGGGGAGACAAGAATTCCAGAAACATTGAGTCTTCATTCACTCATGTGTTTTTGCCCCAATTCTACCACAGCACAGTGATTAGGATGGTTTGAAACCCTCCTTAAAATGTCAGCATTTATTATTTAAGATCTTTTCTAAAATGCATGACTCTATTTTGGGTGAATAATAAAATCTTTGATCATTTATTTACACATGGAGTTCCAGAATCAATCGCTATGAACATCAATTCTTGTATAATATCATATGGGGAAGATAAATAAAGGAAATGCAGGATTTAGGCTGCAAGTGCATCCCTGAGCAGGCAGAGAGATGCATTTTGTTTGTTTTGGTACAAAGTCCTTTACATGGCTTTATTCTATTGCTGACACTTTTAAGATTCATTTTCCAAAACAGAGGACCAAAAATTTTGGTAGAGAGCTCTGGATTTTTAGCTAAAGGATTTTTTAACTATTCTGGGTCACTTTGGTACACTTTTCCACCAACTCCTCCTCATCACTTCACTTGGTTAGGTCTCCTTCTACCCCGTCTGTTCCCAGTTGGACTCCTTTGCTCTATGACCCAGTCTCCTTGACCTTTAAATCAGGAGTCTCACAGGGCTCCCTCCTGGTACAGTTTTGAAATACTCCTTACTTAATCCCATCTAGTCTCATTGCTTTTTGATGGTTCTCAAAATTATATCCCTGGCCCCAACATCCCATACTCCAAAACTTAAGCTAATTCTTCCAACTGCCTGTTCAGTATATCCACTGTGAGAGTGGATAGGCATCTCAAACAAAACAGCCAAAATTGAATTATAAATTTCCTCCCCAAATCTATTTCTCTTACAGTGTTTTCCATATCAGTGAATGGCAAGTCCATTCCTCCAGTTGTTCAGGTCAAAACTCTTAGAGTTATCTGACTTTCTCTGACACCTCACAACTAATCCATCAGAAAAACATGTTGCCTTCATTACAGGATTTATCTAGACTTTCAACACATGTGCCCTTCACTGCTGTCAGCCAAGTTTGTTCCATCAACAACAGATCTGTACTCTCCCTGCTTTTCTCAGGTCTAGACCCTTAGAGTCTGCACACAAAAGCCAGTGATGCTTTTAAAATATCATATCATGCTGTACTCTATCTTAAATCCTACACTGACTTATCAACTTACTTGAAATAAAGTATTATGGTCCTATAAGTCTAGACACTTGTTACCTTTCTCAGTTCAACTCTTACCATGTTCCTTATTACTTACTAGAGGCCCGGTGCACAAAAATTTGTGCACCCGGGGGGTCCCTCAGCCCAGCCTATGCCTTCTTGCAGTCTGGGACCCTTTGGAGGATGTCCACCTGCTGGCTTAGGCCCACTCCCTGGGGGATCAGGCCCAAGCTGGCAGTCAGACATCACTCTGGCAGCCTAGCAGCCCTCGAGGGATGTCCACTTGCCAGCGGGGAGCAGGCCTAAGCTGCAGTTGGATATCCTTAGCACTTCTGAGGGGGTGGGAGAGACTCCCACCACCACCACTGTGCTGGCAGCCATCAGCCTGGCTTGTGGCTGAGCAGAGCTCCCCTTGTAGGAGTGCACTGATCACCAGTGGGTAGCTCCTCCATTGAGAGTCTGCCCCCCCCTGGTGGTCAGGGTGTGTCATAGTGACCAATGATTCCCAGTCGCTCTGCTGTTAGGGTCAATTTGCATATTACCCTTTTATTATATAGGATAGAGGCCTGGTGCATGGGTGGGGTCCAGCTGGTTTGCCCTGAGAGGTGTCCCGGATTAGGGTGGGGGTCCCGCTGGGGTGCCTCTGTCCAGACGGTGAGGGGCTGATGGGTGTTTGCAGGCTGGTCAACCCCCCCCCCAGTGGGGACCCTCAACCCATGGAAGTTTGGCCAGCCTGGTGAAGGGCTGATGGCTGTTTCCAGGCTGGCCACACCCCCTTTAGGGTGAGGGGTCCCCACTGGGTTGCCTGGCCAGTCTGGGTGAGGGTCTGAGGGCCATTTTCAGGCTGGCCAAGCCCCCCCGGTGTCAGAAGCTCACAGCCTCTCCTTTTTTTCTTTCTTTCTGGGATTTATTTACCTTCTATAATTGAAACTTTATAGCCTTGAAAGGAGCTCAGAGCTGGCCAGGGTGGGCAGGAGGGAAGCTTGGCTTCCTCCACTACTAGAGGCAACCCACTCCTGCTCGCTCCAGTTCCATGGCCACAGCCGGCTGAAAGCAGGTATCTGGGGTTTATTTATCTTCTATAATTGAAACTTTGTTGCTTTGAGTGGAGCTCAGAGCTGCCATGGCAGGCGGGAAGCTTGGCTTTCTCTATCATTGGGGCAACCAAGGCTCCTGCTTGCTCCAGCTCTGTGGCTGCTGGCTGCCATCTTGGTTGGGTTAATGTTATGGCCAAAGGTGATCCCGAGTGGGGGGGGGAGGGAGAAAGGATTGAGAAAAGACAGACAAGAGAATGAAAGCTGGGTCTCGGTGGGACACTGCTCCCTGATGAGGAGACAGCGCTGGTGCCCACAAGCCATGTCTTTATTTTATAGAAGATGTCACGAGGCAAAGGAGAGGCG
>NW_006286587.1:8810673-8834413 GCF_000327345.1 Myotis davidii
CCATGCAAAACCAAACTACAAACATGTTAACGTTTTCAGGATATCTTACTCAAAGTCCTTAGATTTAGCTCCGCAAGATTTTACAGAAAACTGACAGTTCACCAATGCTAGCATAGCTTCCACTTGCTTTTCTAACTTCTGCTTGGCCTCAGTCGCCATCTCCTTCATCTGACTCCATGCTGATATCCCGCCGATGCAAAGATGTCTTGATGCAAAAGACATCTGGATCAGGCTGTTTTGGATGGTTGACCTTGACACTGAGCCTGCATCAGTCCCAGTCAAATCAGCCTTGTCCACAGAGTTGGAAGTCTGGTCCCTTCTCAGCTTCTTTCTTTAGCCACTGCTGCATGGAAACGAGTAGCCCTTGGTCCTGCAGAGCTGGAGACTTCCAACTCTGAGTCTGGCGTGTCACGCAGACCCAAAGTCCCAGGGAGCCATCAGGTCGCACAAGCAAAGATAACCAAAGCCTAGAAACAATGCAACTGCTGCAAGAGCTTACAATCTAGGTCTAAAATAAAAATTATTTCCTTACACATTATCCACCACAACCATCTTCTACTTTACAGTGGCTTAAACAAAACCTAGGAGATTTCTACCTTATTTTATATCTTCCTAATTACTTATTTTCTACCGCTTATTTTCTACCACTTATTTCCCTATTTCTACTTTATTTCTACCACTTATTTCTACTTATTTGTCTATTCCTACAGCTTATTTCTACCACTTATTTCTACTTATTTCTCTATTTCTACAGCTTATTTCTACTTATTTCTTATTTCTACAGCTTATTTCTACCACTTATTTTTTACAGCTTATTTCTACTTATTTCTCTACCTCTAACTATGAACTATAGGTAGGTCTGGCTGCTCTTGCCCAAACCTTTCCTAGGTTGCAAACTCTAACTATGAACTATAGGTAGACTTGGCTGCCCTTGCCCAAACCTTTCTGGGTTGCAACCCCTGCTTACAGAACTATAGGTAGGCCTGGCTGCTCTTGCCCAAACATTTCCTGGGTTGCAATCCCTGCTTATTTCTACATTTCTACAACTTATTTCTACTTATTTTCTACTGCTACTGCTTATTTTCTACTTCTTATTTCTATATTCCTACAACTTATTTCCTACTCTCTATTTCTACAGCTTATTTTCTACTGCTTACTTCTCTATTTATTTCTCTATGCTAACAGCCATAAACATGGCTGAAGGAGTAGCTTCCACTCCTTGCTTTTCTGCTATTTGCTGGGCCTCAGTTGTTAGCTTCTTCCTCTTTGCTGTCATCAGGGCAACTCTCAGTATCTTGAACGGAGGTACAAGGAGCTTCTCTGGGTCCATTGTGGTGTCACACGTACCGTTCTGGCACCCAAGACTGTACTGCTCCTACTGGAAAGTTACAAACACAACCTCTTCTCCCCCTTTTTGTTTTAGTAATTGCATTTTTAAGAGTACGATTGGCTACTAAATCCTGAAGTGTCTTCCCCAGCCTGCCCAGCCTGTCTCTATTCCAGTGGTCTCATACAGAGACCACTGGAATAGAAACAGGGATCCCACTCTTGTTCTTGTTTGTTTAGAAGGCAACTGGAGAGGCTTACGAGTAACAGTAAGTTTTCCAAAGGCTTGTCTTAGACCCCCATAATCCCAGTCCCGCCTGCTTTGTTCCCTCTCTGCTTCCTCCTTCAGTTCTTGTTTGTTTTGGGGGGGAAGCACACTGTCCAGAGGGATTTCCCCCACAGGAATGGTAGCCCCAGGGACTGGAGGAGGTAATGGAGCTGCCGAAGGTCTAAATGGAGTCGGAAGCCTCTGGTCACTTTCTACTATTTGCTTTACATCTCCTGCCACATTCATCCATCCCTCTCGGGAAGGGGCTCAAAGTAGTCCCGAATCATGGACCACAAACTGAAGATAGAACCAGGAATTTTCTCTGGGCCTTCAGCTACATAGCAATCTCTAAGTTGCTTCCGCTTCTTTCTACCTTAGAAATTTAAAATGCTTACTTTAAAAATGCTTCAATTAAGCATTTTCCCATGTATTACACCGAGCTAATTTACCACACTTTGGCTCCCTACCTTATTTTTGTTTTTTGGCCTTCTTACTTTTGCTTTTTAAGCTTAACTTCTTATTTTCTTACTTTTGTTTTTTAAGCTTACTCTCTGCACCCGCCTTGGAGTCTCCTTTTGCCTGACCACTTTTTAAATTCCCCCAAACTCAGGCCTGTTCGGATGCCACTTGTTATGGCCAAAGGGCCTGCTTGGGCGCCACTTGTTACGGCCAAAGGTGATCCTAAGTGGGGGGGGTAAAAGGATTGAGAAAAGACAGACAAGAGAATAAAAGCTGGGTCTCGGTGGGACGCTGCTCCCTGATGAGGAGACAGCGCCAGCCCCCAGAAGCCGTGTCTTTATTTTATAGCAGATGCCACGAGGCAAAGTAGGGGCGTGATCAAGTTGTTTACAGCATTCTTGTGAGTTCCAACCCTACTCAACTACATGCACCTGAACTCTAGCACAAGGCACGTGGGGCCACGTGTTTGGACCACAGGTTCAAGCTTACAACCATAGCTGTTGGCTATAATTGTGCTGGGAGGGCCCTGCCCTCCAGCTGGGACTTGCACGTGGCAATGAGAGGACCCTGTTCTTTCATTAGCCCGAGGCTTGAACCTGGCTAAAACACTGTAGCCACGCCATATAGGTTTATTTGCATATAGTCGCTCTGATTGGCTGGTGGGCGTGGCTTAAGGTGTAGCAAAGGTATGGTCTATTTGCATGTTTTTCTTTTATTAGTGCAGATTCCAGTGCGGCCCAGCTGACCTCCCTGCAGTTAAGATGCTCATGCCTCAGTGCCTTTGCACACACTGTTTCCACTTTCTAAAAATTATTTCTCCAGAAACATGCCTTGTTCCTTCAGGTCATTTAAATATCTGTTCAGATGTCACCTTATCAAAGACATCTTCCTTGATCAGCCTTCCTAAGGTAGAATCCCTGTTCCTTCCCTCTCCATTCCTTCCCTGTCTTATTTTAGCTCTTAGGCCTTATATTCACCTCATATATACCTCCTATGTACCTGTTTAATGTCCAATTTCCCCACTAAGGTGTCAGATCTCTGAGAATAGGCATGATGCATGTTAATTTGTTGATAGATCTCCAGTGCCTACAGTGCCTGGTTCATAGTAGTTAACCAATAAATGAATAAATTGACCTCGTCCTACTTTTTATATGTATTGGTCCAGTATCATCACTGACAATAAAAAGAAGCCATAGGAAAGAGAACCAGAGAGAAATCAGAAACACAGCCTTGAAAAAAAAAATGTTTCCCTTTTTTTGTGTTTGCTTCTCAAATTGTGGCATCATCTGGGAGCTTAGCTTGTTAGAAATGCAGATTTTCAGGGCTCACCTCAAACCTAAGAGAACACACTCTAGCAAAATCTGTTAATTCGAAGCAAAAGTTGGTTTAAATTTTTCTAGACCTCAAGGATATTATTTGACCCATTTTGTGGGCATCTGGATAGCTGAGCTGTAGCTGTGTGGACCCCACTGTACCCAGGACCAGGTCTGCATTGTAAGATTGAAATAAATAGGGCCCAGAATCCTGAATTTTAACAAGCCTCCTGAGAAACTGGTATGCACCATGGCATGAGAAGCACGATCCTAGAGTCTCCAAATGCAGCTCCTTATTTCCTCAGTGAGACACCCTGTCTTGTTTGAGCAAAATATCGGCTTGCCTGATATCCAACATCAAGTGTCTTTCTGCATTGTCTGCCTTCCTGACCTTGTGACTTATAAATGGTTGATAAATGAGAAATGTGACTTGCATCAGGGAAACTAATAAGACTGGGAACCCTGCTGTAGTTCAATTTTTGACAGAGGAAAGACCCACCCAGGAGACGTGCAGGGGAAAATTATCACTCACAAGATCACGGTCCCCTGCCAAGGAGCAGGCTGCCAGTCTGAGCCCAAACAAGAGTCCATTGAGAATCACCACAGGCACAGCCTTCCCACTGGGGCGATCTAAGGAGACAGGTACTTTGTGCAACAGAGCTTAACCTTCCGATGGCAGAAGGGAGACAGCTGCATTTACATTGTGTCTCATTCCTCTCGAGTTGTCTTGCAAAGAGCATCTTCTCTCCTGGTAGCTGCTGTAATTAGTGTATTATTATCTTTTCATTGTTCCAATTTGGTTTGCTAAATCATCTGAACTTCTCTGACAGGCTGGTGCTGCAAGGTCAGAAAAGAACTTTTCATACTTATCTTAAGCCAGGTTTCCTAGAAGCATACATGAGATGGGGATTTGAATGCCTGTAATTAATTGGGAAGTGATCTCAGGAGAAAAAGAGTGAGGAAAGTAGGTTGACACAGGGGAAAAGCCAAGTAAAGATGTGTTTTTGTTTTTTTTTTCTGAAGCTTAGACTCGCCTGATTCCTCAGAGAGCTCAGGGACATAGCATGCGAGACACCAGAGACTAGGTCCCACCTTGAGGCAAAAAGGCTTCTCATTTTTACCCTCTAACCAGTTAGCTGCAAGCTGTCCCCAGAAATTGTGTGTAACCTTTTCCCAATGAGGCAAATCCTTTAGACCAGGGGCAAGCTTCAGGATAAGGAAGGTAGTAGTGAGCTGTGAGCAACCAACCCTCACAAAAGCTGGGGTGCATCACAGGTAAAAGGTGACTTATAATGCTTATGAGTAATTACCATCTATAGCCACTTTCTGAGGAGTACTTTCATCTAGATTGGAAATATGTCTGATTATTCCAGGCAAAGAAAGAAACTCTTCCAATTTTATATGTTAACATTTTTATTTAATTACCTATTGCTGTTTTAAATGCATTGTAAATATTAACTCATTTAGTCCTTATGACAACCAAGAAGTATAAGTGTTAGTGTTATTTCCTTTTTAATGATGAGAAGAAAGAAAAAACAAAACAACTAAGGCACTAAAAGCTCGGGAAATTTGCCCAAAGTACCCAGCAGAAGCATATCTGAGTCTAGGCAGTTTGGCGCCAGACTCCTTATCTTAACCACTAGGCTATGAGACACCAGCTGGATGCCTGCCCCTTTGAACATAAGCACAGCACCATAAAACCTTACCCAGTGCTTGGCACATTGTAGGTATCCATTTGTTTTGGCTTAAAGGAACCAAATGCCGTAAGAGAAAAAAGTTTGGATAAAAATACGGATCCCTTTGATTTTGTATACATCAGCTTTTGCTGCACAAGAACACATTTCAAAAACTGGTGGCTTAAAACAACAAACCTTAATTTAGTGCTCAATTCTCTGGACAGCCTTGCAGTTCTCCCGTTCTTGACCGGCTCCCTCTTGCGTTCTGTGGTCAGCTGGCAATTAGCTAGGGCAGATATCCCTCATGGGTTGGTTTTCTGAAGCCTGAAGTGTTGGGAGCAAGAGGGCCATGTGTTTCTCATCATCTAACCGGCTATGCTAGCTTGTTCAGCTAGTATATTAGGAGTACTGTAGCAAGGAGAAGAAAAAGCCTAGACTAAGAATTGGGACACCATCACTTCTTTGGCATTCTGTTGCCAAAGTGAGTTACAAGGCCACCTCAGATTCAAAGAATGAACTGAGTTCATCTTTTGAAGGGGGGGAGCTACAAATTCACATTGAAAAGGGCAAGGAAACTGGGAGGGAAAGAACTCGTAACAATTTTTGCTTTTATCAGAGATCTCCTTACAGACCTGTTGGTTATGTTAGGCAGGATAGTTACCTGTAGAGGCAGGAAGAGCAGAAGGGGTGGAAAAGGGAGAGTTTATCTCACCCACTGAACAAAGAAGTCAGCAGTCTAGGGACTTGCCAAGATAAAATCGCCAGATGTTCTCATAAATTCTGGGTAAAACCCTAACAGTGTAAAAGCGGGAACTTGAAATCTAGTCTATCCTGCAGGGGAACCTCGGAACCTATAGGAGGAAAGTATAAAACTCTTGGAAAACCCCTGGGTGATGCATTCAGATTAGCTGAGTTGCCAGCTTGTGCTTTATGCTAAGTGTATTCTTAGTAAATTCACTCGTTTGGCTTCAACAATGCTGACTGTCACGCCTCTGAATTCTTTCCCATGAGAAAGATAAGACCCAAGGAAGAGAGAGCTTCCTCCTACTTGAGCAGCAATCTGGTAACAGTTACATGTAAATATGCAACATGACCCCTTCTTTCATATTCATAACTTTCTTTTACATATAAAATATTAATAATGTTAGATTAGGAAACTTACAAACCAAATCACTATTGTTAATTGATTGAAAATCCCAATGTGCACATCTGAAATAAGAAACCTACCTCTGAATGCTATTCATTTTTTCTCTGAAAATATAAAAATATTACATCACCAGTTCTATAATCCTACAATAAATATCTGTTTTAAGCAAGGTTAAAAAAGATTAAAATGTTATACAATGAAATTTGAGTCTCATCTCACTCAGCAATCTACCAATATTAAAAAATGTCTGTATGCATTTGCTAACATTAACTCCCTAAATGGGAATGTACTATACATATTGTCCTCTACTTTTTTTTTTCTCTTAGCCCTATATTTTGAACATATTTTTCTATTAGCACAAATAATTTAAACTCATTTTTTTTAAAAAAATATGTTTTTATTGATTTCAGAGAGAGGAAGGGAGAGAGAGAAAGAAATATCAATGAGAGAGAAATATCGACCCTGCATGGTCCCTCTTGGGGATGGAGCCCACAACATAAGCTTATGCCCTGACCTGGAATCAAAAAATGACCTCTTGGTGCCTGGGACAATGCTCAACCAACTGAGCCACATGGGCTGGGCTTAATTCATTTTTAAAATAAAGATCCCTCTGAAGTCCAGGGATATCCTTAACTCATTTTAATATTGTGTTGCTGTTTTCAAGACTAAGTCTGTATGAGGCTTTTTAAAGTTTTTTATTTATTGTGATAAGCATATTTACATGAGACCTACCCTCTTTGTTTTTATTTAATATATTTTATTGATTTTTTACAGAGAGGAAGGGAGAGAGATAGTTAGAAACATTGATGAGAGAGAAACATCGATCAGCTGCCTCCTGCACACCCCCTACTGGGGATGTGCCTGCAACCAAGGTACATGCCCTTGACCTGAATCGAACCTGGGACCTTTCAGTCTGCAGGTCGACACTCTATCCATTGAGCCAAACCAGTGAAGGCAAGAGCTACCCTCTTAACAAAGTTTTAAGTGTACAGTGGTGTTGACTATAGGTACAGCGGATCTCTAGAGCTTATTCATGTTGCTTATTCCCATTAATTAGTGAGTCCCCATATCTCACTACCACCAGCCCCTGGAAACCACCATTTCACTCTTTGATTCAATTAATTTGACTCATTTAGATACCTGATATAACTGGACTCATGCAGTATTTGTCTTTCCATTATTTCACTTGGCTTCAAGGTTCATCCATAACCTTGCATATTGCAGAATTTCCTTCTTTTAAGGCTAAAAAGTATTCCATTGTATGTATACACCACATTTTTTATATCTATTTATCTGCTGATGAACATTTAGGTTGTTTCCACATCTAGTCTATTATGAATAGTGCTACAGTAAACATAGGAGTGCTAAATATCTTTAAAATACTGATTTTTAAATCTTTGGATAAATATCCAGACATGAGGTTGTTGGACTATATGGAAGTCTCTTTTTAATTTTTTGAGGAACCACCATACTGTATTCCATAACAGCTGCACCATTTTGTATTCCAACCAACAGTGTATAATTTCTCCACATCCTTGCACATTTGTTGTCTTTTGTTTTTTTAAAAAAATGATAGCCACCGCCGAAACCGGTTTGGCTCGGTGGATAGAGCGTCGGCCTGCGGACTGAAAGGTCCCAGGTTCGATTCCGGTCAAGGGCATGTACCTTGGTTGCGGGCATATCCCCAGTAGGAGATGTGCAGGAGGCGGCTGATCGATGTTTCTCTCTCATCGATGTTTCTGACTCTCTATCTCTCTCCCTTCCTCTCTGTAAAAAATCAATAAAATATATTTAAAAAAATAATGATAGCCACCCCGACAGGTGCCAAGTCAAAATCACAAGTACAAGCCTTATATTTCCTTTTAAAAATTAACCTTTTTGTTTATGACAAGTATTGCCACTATTTTTTAAATGTACTTTACTTTTATCTTTATTGTTGAAAGATGTCCCCATTTCCCCCCTCCATCCTTCACCTATCCGCTCCCCCTCCCCCGCCCCCACCTTCACTGCACTATTATAGTCACATAGGCAAATACACTGATTTTAAGAATATGCAGGGGGTCCCAAAAATGTATACACGCTTTAAACAGCTGTCTTTATAATTATTCAAAATGATACCCTACACTTTAATCAATTTTGGCACCCATGTAACTATCACACAAAGGAAGATATAGGATATTTCTAGCAGTCCAGATATTCCCTTGTGCACCCTTCCAAGCAATCACCTTACAGTTCCACAGAGGCCACCACTATTCTAACTTCTAAGAAAATCAATTAGTTTTGCCTCTTCTTTGAATATGCTATAAATGTAATTACTTTTAACATGTAGATTTTTTGGAAAACTTATTTTTTTCAACAATGGCATTTCATTTATCAGTAGTTTGTTGCTTCTTGTTTTGGAGTAGTATTTCCTTTTCCGACTGTAATTTGTTTATCTCTTCACCTGTGGATGGATAAATGAGATGTTTTGTGTTTTGTGCTATTGTGCATTAGGCTGCTGTGCACATTCTTATACAAGTCACTTTGTGCACATATTTATTTCTCCTCATATGTACCTAGAAGTTAAGTATCTAAGACATCCGGTGGATATATTTTTTACTACAGCAGGAGTTGCCAAACAAATTTTTTAAAAATGTATCATTTTATATTTCTACTTGCAATGCATGTGATTTCCAGATGCTCCACATGCCAACACTTAATACTTTCAGTCTTCATAACTTCAGCTATTTTAATATGTGTGTGCAATGTATCTCCTTGTGCTGTGTTTTTTATTTCCTTGGTAACTAATGATGTTGATCAGATTCTCATGTGTTCATTGGTCTATCATCTATCGTTCATGAAGTGTTTTGTGAAGTTCAAGTATTTTGTCCATCTTAAAGGGGTTCACTTTATTTTTGTATTGATTTGTAGAAGTTATTTATTTATTCAGAATATGGGCATTGCACATATTGTCTCTCAGTACAAAGTTTTCTTTTTTCTTTTTATAATGGTATCTTTTGTGAATAGCAGAAGATTTTAGTTTTCATAAAATCTTATCAGTGAGTTTGTTTTTCTCTTGGTTATAATTTGTGTTTCCTTTTGCTTCTTTTTCTATGATTTATTTCAAATTGATTTTTGTGTATGGTATGAGATAGGGGTTAAAGATACCTTTTTCTATATGGAAAGGTAGTTGTTCCAGCATCATTTGTTGAAAAGATTTTTCCCTATTAAATTAATTAGATAGCTTGGTTCTATTTCTTAGCATTTCATTTGATTCTATGTGCTATGCTATTTTATCCATACAAAAAAAATTAACTTCATGAACTACTGTCACTTTTTAGTAAATATTGAAATCATGTAGTCTAAGTCCTTTTATTTTATCCTTCAAACTTATTTTTGCTATACTAGATGCTTCATACTTAATATATAGATTTTATTTTTTTAATATATTTTATTGATTTTTTACAGAGAGGAAGGGAGAGAGATAGAGAGTCAGAAACATCGATGAGAGAGAAACATTGATCAGCCGCCTCCTGCACATCCCCCACTGGGGATGTGCCGGCAACCCAGGTACATGCCCCTGACCGGAATCGAACCTGGGACCTTTCAGTCCGCAGGCCGACGCTCTATCCACTGAGCCAAAACGGTTTCGGCAAGAATTTAAAATCATGTTAATTAACTTCTACACGGAACAGTCCTAAAATTTTAATCGGGATTTTTGTTGAATCTTAGATCAGTTTGGGAAGATTTAATATCTTCAAGTTTTTAGTCTTTTAATCTATAAACATAATACATCCATTTATTTAGGTCTTCTTTACTGTCGTATATCAATATTTTGTCATTTTCAGTGAAGAAATCTTACATGCCTTTATTAAATTTACTCCTAGAATGTGTTGTTTGATGCTATATAAATAGCATTGTTTCAAATTATATTATAAGTTGAAGAAGTCATCATCTCTTTCTAATTTGCTAAGAGGTTTAATTATGCATAGGTGTCAAGTTTATCAAAAGATTTTCTATGTCTACCTAATTACATTTTTATGTTAATTTAGCACATTATATTAATTGTTTTCCAAATGATAAATCAAGTTTTCAGTCCTTAGATAATTCCTACTCGATCATGGTTTATATGTTTTGAATTTAATTTACTAAGACTTTGTAACAGATATTTGTGTCTGGGTTAATGAAGGCTATTATTTGGTATTTTTTTCTATGTTTTCTTACCAGGGTTATGCTGGCCTCATAAAATGAGGATATTAGCAATAACTTACATCTATGAGCTACAATAGCTATACAAATGTGAATATTGGAGAGATAAATTGGAGCAAGAAAAATCCAATCCTAGAAGATTACATGTTAAATGATATAGACAGATTCATAGAGAGCAGGCTTAGCGGGTGCTGGATAGGAGGTGGAGGGATTGAGCAAAAGAGAAAAAAAAAAAGAAAGAAAGAACTCAAGGACATGGACAACAGTGTAGTGATTGCTGGAGGGAGGGATGGTAGGATAGGTATAGGGGGCATAAATGATGATCAGAGACTTGACTTGAGGTGGTGAACACAGAATACAATGTACAGATGATGTGTTATAGGATTGTATACCTGAAACCTGTATAATTTTGTGAAACAGTGTCATCCCAATAAATTTAATTAAAAGGAAAAAATAAAATTAGGTAAAGTAAATTAATACAATTTATATTTAATTACTTAACTACCCTTTATCTATGTTAGTTTTTATGTGTACATTTAAAGACATAATAAGGTATATATAAAAGCATAAAATTTATATAATAATTTATTTCTTGCATTTTAAATTGTCACACAGTTAAATTATAATTAGAGATAGTAGAATATATATTTATTCTCACCTTTTACATTTTTATAATCTAATAATTTTCCTTCACCCTTTGTTCCTTGACCACAATTAGTAAAAAGATATCTTAAAAAACAAGGTAAATTCTGTTTCTCCAAGGAAACCATAAAAAAAAATATGAAGCAACACTTCTAGACACAGCTGTCTTGAATACGATGGGAAGCAATGTAAATGCTCCCGGCTCTTGCTACCAGAGTGCTGTTCTGGAGCCAAAAACAGATGCCTTGCATTCTGGGCATCATCGGTCTGAGAGGCTCATCCAAACATCCTTTGGTTATTTATGTGATTTATGTGCTAATGATGTGATTGCAGATCACAGGGAATTCAAAAAGGAGACAAAAAATTTCCTTTGGAGTTCAGATTCAACCACAGATTTCAAGGGTAGATAAGAAATTACAGCCCTGGCCAGTTTGACTCTGTTGGTTAGCATCTTTCCGTGCACTGAAAAGTAACCTGTTCCATTCCAAGTCAGGTTACAGGCCCAGTCAATGTTTCTCTCTCACATGGATTTTTCCCTTTCCCTTCATCTGTTTCTAAACTATTAATAAAACGTATTTTACAAAAGCTTTTTAAAGACAATACATGGTAGTAACCACAACAAATAGTAGTAACCACAACAACAACAAAAACCAAATGAGCATAAAAAGGAAATTGCAGACCAAGTCTCAAATTCTCTACAGAAGCACTCAATTTTGGAATAGAGGGGGACAAAATCCTACGGAATAAAAAATACAGCTTCAAAATTTGTGCCCCGCTATATTTTATTCAAATTTAATGTCAACACACAGACATGTTTGAGCTTTCAATATTAGAGATCAGAACAAACCTAAACCCTGCTTATGAAAAATACCAACTCAATCTAGAAATAAATGCAAATGTAAAATCAGGGATGGAGGGAGGGAATGAAGTCATGGTAAAAGAAAAAGTGATAGGTCTTGAATTTACTGAACTTTAAAACCAAGATCAAACAAAAACCATATATTAATCATAAAACTTTGGCAAAGAAAGCATATATATATACATATATATGTATATATATATATACAGGTGTGTATGTTTTAAAGAATAGTAATTAGTAGTGCCTGTATTATATGTATACGATTACCTTCTATTAGGCTATGGTGAGCTCAGGTAATAGATACTCCTGAAGCTAGTAGGACGGATGTATTTAGAAGTGGTACTTCTATGGGATTAAGAGGAGTAATGCCCGCTGGAGGTCAATAGCCTCCTAATTCTGGTGTAGGGGCTAAACTTGAGTGGTAGAAGGCCCAGAAGAATCCAGAAAAGAAGAATACTTCTGATACGATAAATAGGATTATTCCATAACGGAGGCCTTTTTGTACAATTGGTGTATGATGTCCTTGAAATGTACTTTCTCGAACAATATCTCGCCATCACTGATATATTGTTAGTATATTAGTAGTTAAGCCTATTAATAGTAAAAGTGAAGTATTGAAGTGAAATCATATTACTAATCCAGATGTTAAAAGAAGAGCGGATAATGCTCCTGTTAATGGTCAAGGGCTTGGATTGACTATGTGATATGCATGGGTCTGGTGGGTCATTAGGCGTTATCGTGTAAATAAAGACTTACTAATAGGGTAAAAACATATGCTTGAATTAGGGCGACAGCGAATTCTAATACTGTTAGTAGGACTAGAATAACAAATGTAATGAAAGCAGTAGTTATGCTGATACTTATTAGTGCTAGAGTGGCTCCCCCAATCAGGTGAATGAGTAGATGTCCTGCAGTAATGTTTGCTGTTAGTCGTACTGCTAATGCCATTGGTTGAATAAATAGGCTAATTGTTTCGATAATAACTAGTATAGGAATCAGAGGTAGAGGTGTTCCTTGAGGTAAAAAATGTGCTAGAGATGCTTTTGTTTTATGGCGAAAGCCTAAAATAACTGTACCGGCTCAGAGAGGAATGGCTATACCTAAGTTTATTGATAGTTGTGTGGTAGGGGTAAAAGAGTGAGGCAAGAGACCCAATAGATTTGTTGAACCAATAAATATAATAAGTGATATTAATATAAGTGTTCAAGTCTGTCCTTTTTTGTTGTGAATGGTTATTATTTGTTTCGCTGTAATGCGAATTAATCACTGTTGAATTGAAACTAGACGGTTGTTAACTAAGTGGTCGTGCGCCAATTACCATGTTTCTCTTTTATTAGTGTTGATATATATATATATAGCAAAGAAAGCAACCATCACAACCGAACAGATGACCAAACAGGCTGTGTGGGGCGACCAGGCAGGCAGGGGGTTTAGTGAGGGGTGACCAAACGACCAAGCAGCAGCCTGCGTGGGGTGACCAGGCCCACAGGGCGGGGGGGCAGTGAGGGGCGACCAGGCCAGTGGGGGGAGAGCAGTTGGGAGCAACCAGGCTGGCGGGTGGGGGGCACTAAAGAGTGACCAGGCCAAATGGGGTAGGGGAGCAGTTGGGGGCAACTAGGCTGGCAGGGAAGGCAGTTCAGGTGAGCAGGCTAGCAAGGGGGGCAGTTAGGGGCGATCAGGCAGGCAGGCAGGTGAGCAGTTAGGAACCAGTGGTCCCGGATTGTTAGAGGGATGTCTGACTGTCTGAAACTGGCAGTCAGATATCCCAGGAGGGGTCCCAGATTGGAGAGGGTGCAGGCTGGGCTGAGGGGATTCCACCCCCCTACACACAAATTTTATGCACCGGGCCTCTAGTAAATGCCAAGTATATATTCATAATATGTAAACACCAAATATTGGAAGGGGAAGCTGAGGAAGATGTACTAGTTTCCTCAGTTTTCAGAGCAGAAAGTCAACAGAGCATGTCTAAATTTGAAACATAAGGTTAAAAAAATAATCAAACATCTTAACATATCTCTAATTTATTGTTTTCAGATTGCTCTTTTGGCAGTTAACATCAGGTAATAAAGAAATATTTATCTGAAGCTCAATATTCCTTCATGTGAATGCAGTTTTTACCCCCACCATTAGTTAAATGTAATAAATTTTCATTAAAAGGCTAAATATATATAGCAATACAGTATGATAATAATCTTTCTAAAATAATTTATCTTTATTTATCTGTTTATTATTTATCATTTAGATCAGTGGTTGGCAAACCACGGCTTGCAAGCCACATGCAGCTCTTTGGCCCCTTGAGTGTGGCTCTTCCACAAAATACCACATGCGGGTAACAACATATAAACCTGACTTACCCAAACTTTCCAAGGAGATGCAAGGCCATTGTTCACATTAGTGTTTGTCAGTCATTATCATGATTTAATTTTATGGATATTACTAGAGGCCCAGTGCACAAAATTCATGCATGGGTAGGGTCCCTAGGCCTGGCAGTTATTCAGGACCAATTGTGGGGCGATTGGGGGGCCCCCCGCTTGGCTGACCTGGGGCCTGTGGGCTGGGGGCAGCTCCTGCGTTGAGCATCTTCTCCCTGGTGGTCAGTGCACGTCATAGCGACCAATGGTCTGCCAGTTGTTCTGCAGGTCTTTCTGCTATTTGGTCAATTTGCATTATTAGGCTTTTATTATATAGGATAAGGTAAATTGTAAGGAATTTAATTTTATCAATAAATAATATCATTATTAAGTATGATATCAAGTTTTATTCAATGTACCTATAGTTTAACTAATACTTAAAACTTTAAGTAAAGTTTATTAAGTTAATTTTAGGGAACGTTGTGGAGTGAAAGAAGATATGTTGAGGATTGAGAAGGTATGTTGAGATGGTTTGGACATATAGAGAGGATGAATGAAAGGAGATAGATGAAACAAGTGTACAAGACGAGTGTGGATGGGAGAGTTGGAAAGGGTCGACCTCAGCGAACGTACCTCAATCAGATTGAGGATGTTTTTAGCAAAGGCCAATTTAGGAGTACCCTAATTAAGTTAATAACAATGTACCTACCTATATTGTTTAAGTTTAAAAAATTTGGCTCTGAAAAGAAATTTCAATCGTTGTACTGTTGATATTTGGCTCTGTTGACTAATGAGTTTGCCAACCACTGATTTAGATGAATATATTTATATAGATACACCTGAAATAATAGCCCCTAAATGTTGACAATGATTATTTCTATGTGGCAAAATAGTAAATAATTTTAAAGTTATTTTATTTGTACTTTTTTAATTGTCTGAATGTTGTTATGTACTATTTGCATTACTGTTATACATAAAACAATTCTTATTCTAAATTAATTACGAAAATTAATGTAAATGATATTTGATTAAATAAACACAAACTAGAATCACAATGGTCAATGACTTTTTAAAATGCAAATGTATAGGATAGCACTCTAATAAAAAAAGGACAAAAACAAAAGGTAAAATATGGACATACATTAAAAATATATAGTGCAGATTCCCTATTTAGTTAGTAATTAAAGAAATGAAGTTCAAATCAGCTTTTCTTTTTTTTAAAAAAAAAAAACCACACATGCTTATAAAGGATTACTGCAATTCAACATTTGTCTGGGTTTTTAAAGTATTAATAATCTTTTGCAACTTTAAAAATTTTAGCCTGTGAAGATACTAAAAACATGTAAACAAACACTTATATAAATGGATATATATTTCACTGTGATTTCCAGAGAAGAAAAACAGAAACTAACCTAAAAGTCCAACAATAGAATAAATATTGGAGGCCATAATAAATAAAAGTTTTCCATTTTGAGCTTTTACAACGTGCCCAGTTTTGTCAAGGGCTTTGTATATGTGATCTTATTTTATCTTTATAATGACATAGAGAAGCAGGGACTATAAACATTTTACACGTGACAGATTGCCCATCTGAGAGATTAGAAAGCAAGGTGGAGATTACAAAACTCATGCATGATTAAAAGATGAATGTTCCTCAATATTATGTACTTCTATAGTAATATAGTGCATCCATTTATTTTTGTTTTAAATCTTTATTGTTGAAAGTATTATATATGTCCTCTCCCCTCCTCCCCCCATTGACCTCTTCTAGCCATCCCCCTCCCCCTGACCCAGGTCTTCACCACCCTATTGTCTGTGTCCAGGGGTTATGCAAATATGCACGCAAGTTCTTTGATTGATCTTGTTGAGTTATGATTGAATTTGTCTGTAAACAATGCCAGTCACGAATAAATGTTATATCATTAAAACTTTGGGTATTTACAGACTTCAAAAAAGTCAGTGCTGACTTCTGGTTTCCAGTTTCTCATGTTATATGCTTGGACATCACCACTCTCTCCTACAACTCTTCTTGGATCCATAAGAGAGGGAAGGACACGGGGCATCCCCCAAGACTGGTGAGACAGATAAATCAATACAGGGAGTCATGACTTACCAGAGCAGAGACTAAGTTCTATGGGAAACAATGCCAAAGTAGGTGAACCATCCTATATAATAAAACTCTAATATGCAAATCGACTGAACTGCAGAATGACCAGTTGCTATGATGCATACTGACCACCAGGGGGCAGATGCTCAACGCAGGAGTTACTCCCTGATGGTCAGTGCACCCCCACAGGGGGAGCACTGCTCAGCCAGAATTCCTGAGCCAGGCTCACAGCTGGCAAGTACAGTGGCGATGGTGGGAGTCTCTCCCGCCTCCACAGCAGCACTAAGGATGTCTGACTGCTGGCTTAGGCTCGCTCCCTATCAGTCGGACATCCCCCGAGGTATCCCAGACTTCGAGAGGGTGCAGGCTGGGCTGAGGGACACACCCTCCCCCTGAGTGCCATCTAGTAATTTAATGATTGCAGGAAGCTCAGTGTGAACAACTCTGAGAATTAAACATTCCAGAAGAACCCAGTTTTGGGGTATGGAACACACTACAATTTTGTGATATTTACCTCTAGGAACTCAACCAGGTTCTCTCTTCATGTTTTTATTGTTGTTGTTATTGTTTTTAATGTTTTTTTTAAATTTTATTTTTCAATTACAGTTTACATTCAGTATTATTTTGTATTAGTTTCAAATGGACAGCATAGTGTTTAGATAATCAAGTATTTTGCAAAGTGGTCTCCCAACATTTCAAGTACCCACCTGGCACCATACACAGTTATTACAAAACTAGAGGCCCGGTGCACAAAAATTCATGCACCTGGGGGAAGGGGGGGGTCCCTCAGACCAGCCTGTGCCCTCTTGCAGTCTGGGACCCCTTGGGAGATAACGACCTGCTGGCTTAGGCCTGCTCCCGGGTGGCAGAGGGCAGGCCCAATCCCTAGGTGCAGCCCCTGGTCAGGCTCAGAGCAGGGCCGATTGGGGAGTTGGGATGCCTTCCCCTGTCATGCACAGAGCAGGGCAGATTGGGAGGTTGCAATGCCACCCTCAGTCACGCTCAGGGTAGGGCCGATTGGGGGGGTGGGGCACCGCCCCCTGTCACACTCAAGGCAGGGTCGATGGGGAGGTTGCGGCGCCACGCCCTGTCACGCACAGAGCAGAGCCCATGTGGGGGAGGGGGGTGTTGGGGCACTGCACCCTGTCACACACTCTGGTTGAGGGGCTGAGGGCTGTTTTCAAGCTGGGACTGAAGCTCCCAACCGCTCTGGTTTTTTTTTTATTTTTGTTTTTTGTTTTATTCTGGGCCAGTTTTAGCTCTGAGGCCTAGGCTACTGAAAACAGGTTTCTTGTCTTTATTTACCATCTGTATTTGATAC
Source organism: Myotis davidii (assembly GCF_000327345.1). NCBI lineage: Eukaryota > Metazoa > Chordata > Mammalia > Chiroptera > Vespertilionidae > Myotis > Myotis davidii. The sequence goes on from NW_006286587.1 coordinate 8,828,331, forward strand.
AATGTTGTGGTCCGGCTGGCTGAAGCTCCTCTGAGTAAAGCAGGTTTCTGGGGTTTTTTTAGCTTCTTTATTCACAACATAGTTGCTGAGAGTTGCAGCTGAGAGGCCGGCAAGTCAGGTGGGGAATGTTGGAGTTCTCTGTCACTGAAGCAAGCAAGCCTCCCTGTTTGCATCAGCTGCCTGGCTGCCGGCCGCCATCTTGGCTGCCAGTTAATTTGCATATCTCGGCCCTATTCTGTGAGTGACAGGGGGATTAGCCAATGGGAAGGGTAGCGGAGTGACACTAATTACCATGTTTCTCTTTTATTAGCGTAGATTACTGACTATATTCTGTATGCTGTAGTTTACATCCCCAGGACTGTTTTGTATCTACCAATTTATACTTCCTAACACTTTCATCTTTTCCACCCAGTACCCTTCCACCTACATACTCTCAAAACCATCAGTGGGCTTTCCGTATCTATGAATCTGTTTCAGTTTTGTTTGTTCATTTATTTTGTTCTTTAGATTCCACATATAAGTGAAATCATGTGATTTGTCTTTCTCTGCCTGACTTATTTTACTTAGTGTAATACCCTCTACATTCACCCATGCTTTCGCAAATGGTAAGATTTCATTATATATATATGTACCACAACTCTTTTTTTTTTCAGTAACAGTTATGTTGGAGTACTTACTCTTTGACCTTGCTTGACTACACCAACTGTGGGAGCACAGGTCTTCTCTGCTAGAGATTATGCTCCTATAGACACCCAGTATTATACAGAGAAGACAATATGAACAGTCATAGCATATAGGAGAGTCTTCATTGTAGGCCAAGTAGCCATGGCTAACAAGGAGCCATCAGACAAAACAGTTATTCAAAATAGCCTTACAAAGTAGCCCTACAAAACAGCAGTAAACATAGAAGCCATTGCTAACAAAGTAGCCAGACCAAGTAGCCTCACACTGGCTGGTCAGTAACACATCTTTATACTAAGTGAGATAAGAGTCTTCTTGACAAATAGTGACATCAGTATTTGGGTTATAGAAAAGTACGCCTGTGCAGTGCATACAGTAATATTGCTGTATCATTACTTTTGCACCTGTTTATGACAAATTGGCCTTGACCATCTGGCATACTCTGCACAGGGCCCCAACACTGCTATTGGCCTTGAACATCCAGTGTACTCTGATTGGGGTTCCCACAGATTAACATTCAACATTATTCTGCATCAGTTTCAGATGTACAGCATGGTGGTTAGACAATCATGTAATCCCTTTGTGCTGTCAGCAGGGGAGAATGAAAGGAGTCATTTTGAAATACACTAAAGCAAGCTGATCTTCTTACCCAAACCTACCCTCAGGAAAAACTAGTTAAGCAGAACCTAATCTGTTGTGGTTTTATCAGAGCCTGACTGAATGAGGAGAAGGAAATACCCAACTCCAGCCCAGTCGAGCCATCTGTCCTACCCATGAGAGGGGAAGAAACTGAGAAACACTTGTGATGTTCACAGATTAGAGACAAAGTCTCATTAAAAGACAGACCTAATCATGGGTCTATAGACATACCTCAGATTGCATATTCAGTTTCAGAGATCTGCAATAAAGCAAATATTGCAATAAAGTGTCACACAAATATTTTGGTTTCCCACTGAACATAAAAGTTATGTTTACACTGTACTATAGTCTATTAAGTATTCAATAGCATTATGTAAAAAAAACAAAAGTGCATACTGTAATTTAAAAATAACTTTATTGCTAAAAATGCTAACCATTTTCTGATCCTTAAGTGAGAGGCATTCTTTTTGCTGGTAGAGGGTCTTACCTTCAATTTGTAAAAAACTCTCTATGTGAGAAGTTCCATAAAGTGAAGCACAGTAAAATGAGGTATGCGACATTTCACCTCCACCCACACCTCACCACCGCATTACCAAAGGTCTATTTGCAGACATTCCTTTTCCCTACCAGGTTCAACATGTCTGGCTGTCAAGAAACATTTTCAAAACACACCAAAAAGCAAAACAAAATAGATTGAAACCCACAGAACAAAAATTTGAAGAGAGAGAGCAAGCATGAACACCAGAAATGGCAGGGATATTGTAATCATCAGACCAGGAATTTTAAAAACCTGATTAATATGCTAAAGACTTGAATGGGTAATGTAGAGAGCATGCAAGAACAGATGAGTGATGCAAGCAGAGAGATAGAAGTCATATGAAAGAACTAAAATCAACCCTAGAGATCAAAAGCACTGCAACATAAATGAAGAATGTCTTTGATAGGCTCATTAGTAGATTGGACATGGCAGAAGAAAGAATCTCTGAGCTTGAGGACATCTCAATAGAAACCTTCAAAACTGAAAAACACAGAGAACAAAGACTTAAAATAATAACCAGAAGAAATTGTCTAAGAAATGTGAGACAACCACAAAAGGTGTAACATATACATAATGGGAATACCAGAAAGAGAAGAAAGATGGAAAGGAGCAGAAGAAATATTTGCAATGATTGAAAATTTCCCCAATAAAAAAATGTAGGTATATAGTTGCTTATCACAATGTTACTTATTTTTCAAAAATATCATTAGACTCTAGATTTGCATAATAAGAAAATAGATTAGCATAGATTTATAAGTGAATCTGCATCCATTAAGACTTTTCAAATTTCTTTATTTAGAAAAATACATAAAATATGAAATTCAGTAGGAAAAGAATAAAAATTTATGTTAGATCTCAATTCTATTTATATGTAGAGAAAAATGTTTTAAAAAGGCAGAATAAAATAAAATATCTTAGTGGGTTTGTATGTAAAATGTTTACTTCTTCATATCTCTCTAAAAATTATGTGATGCATACATATGCCATTATTATCTTTAAAAATATAACTTCTTTAAAAAAACATATAATGTGCTAGAGTATTCTGAAACACACCCACAACAAAATAAATATAATTTTTAAATAAAAAGGTATTGTACTGAGGTGGGAAATTTGCTAGCTATTCAATAAATGAGTCTGTGTTTATTGGAAAATAAAAAAAACAGTTTGCTTTGTAACGCACACCATTCACAAAAATAACAAGCCAAGTGTATCAAAGACCTAGGTGAAAAAAGGTAAAATGGTTATTTAAAGCAATTTTGTTTAGCTCTGGCCAGGTGGCTCAGTCAATTGGAGTGTCGTCCCATAAACCAAAAGTTTGCCAGATGTTTCTCTCTCACATAGATGTTTCTCTCTCTCTCTCTCTCTCCCTCTTTCTCCAAAATCAATTAAAAAAACCAAAAAGCATATCCTCAAGTGAGAATTAAATAAAAACAAACAAACAAACAATTTTTGTTGAGTAGAAATATAATGCAAGCCAATTTTCATTGAGGTATAATTCACATGCTATCTACAAGCCATCCATTTAAATTATACAAGTCACACAGGGTGCAACCAACACTACAATCAACTTTAAAATATCATCAGTATCTCTTCATAAAGCATGTACCAGTAGCATTAATTCTTCGTTACCCTCAACCCTTCTATCTCTATGAAACCATTAATGTACTATCTATACTATAGATTTGTGTATTACAGGCATTTCATTGAAATAGAATCTTAAAATATGGTCTTTGGTGCTTTTGTTTTCACTAGTCATACATGTTGCTGCATGCATAAATACTTTATTCTTTTTATGGCCAAATAATATTTCATTTTAAATATATCATTGCATTTATCCATTTATAAGTTAGTAGATATTCAGATTATCTTCTTTTTTCACTACTATAAATCATGCTGCAATAAATATCCACATACAAGTTTTTGTATAGATATATGTCTGCATGACTCTTAGGTATATACCTTGGAATGGAAACTCTGGGTCATATCGTAACTCTATGTTTTAACTTTTGAGGAACTGGTTTCTAATGCAGCTGCACCATTTAGCACTGTTTCAAAAATAATTGTCTACCAAAAGATCACGAAAATGTATGAATGTTCTAACTTCTCAACATTATAGCCAACATTTCTTATTCTATGCCATTTTGATTCTAGCTACCCTAATGTGTGTGAAATGTTATCACATGTAGTTTTGGTTTGCATTTCCCTGATTAGTATTTTTTCACATGATTATAGGGCAAATGAAAAACAGAAATGAGTACACACTTCTTTAGAGAAATGTCTACTTGGATTTTTTTTTGCCAGTTTTTAATTTTGCTTGTTATTTTTGTTGTTTAGTTTTAAGAATTCTTTATATAGTTTTGATACTGTTATCAGATTTATGGTTTTCAAATATTTTCTCCCCTTCTCTGTGTTGATTTTTAGTTCTTAATATTAACCTTTGACACAAAAAATTTAAACTTTTAACTTATCTCTATTTTTGTGTCACCTGTGTTTCTGGTGTCCTTAAGAACGTATTGCCTAAACCAAAACAACAAATATTTACTCTTATGTTTTCTTCTAAGAGTTTTATAATTGTAGCTCTTAAATCTATGTCTATGATCCACTTTGAGTTATTTTTTTCATATTATCTGAAGGGTCCAACTTCATTACTTTGCATGTAGGTAGACAGTTATCCAGCAATATGTTGAAAAGACTGTTAACTCCTCTTTGAATTACTGTAACACCCTGTTGAAAACCAGTGGATTATAAATATGAGAGCTTATTTCTGGACTCTGTTTTATTCCACTGGTCTATAATGTCTATCCTTATGACAGTACCACACTTCTTGATTACTGTAGCTTTCTGTATGCCACATTCTGAATATTGAAAAGAAACAAGTAATATTAATTTTAACTGTGTATTTGACATCTCATATCTGAAGCATTTTAACATGTAGCCAATATTAAAATTCTTAATGAGGTATTTTACTTTATTTTTAATTTTTTTTTAAATTCAAAGCTCTATATGTATAGCTCAGTTGAGACTACAACATTTCCAGTTCACAATAGCGATATGTGGCTAGTGGCTATCACATTGGGCAGCATTTCTCTAAAAGAGAACATAGGTGAATGTTTCCACAATCTTGTTGTAAGCAACGATTATTTAAATGGTATTTTTAAAAGCACTAACCATAAGTGAAACAAATGAAAATTTGGTCAATAAAATAAACTGTGTCTGTTCATTAAAAAAATACTATTACTTGAGTGATTATTAAAGCACATTATAGACTAGAAGAATAACAATCTTATTTTTTTTAAAAAAAACTAAAAGTCTTAATTGAGGGTTTCAAAAAAGTGTATGAAATTTTAACATTATTTGGTTATCACAGAAATGCTAATTAAACACACAAGAAAATGCCAGGATACAACGCCTATAATGGAAAAAGAAAAGTGATTATACTAAGGATAGAACAACCAGAACTCATGCAGTGCTTGTGGGAAGTGTATATTTATACAACCATTTTGGAAAAACTATTTGGCAGAGTCTATGAATACTAGACATTTCTCTATATTTCTCTTAAGTATATACCAAACAGAAATGAGTACATTTGTCCACCAAAATTTATGTAAACGAATGCTCATTTCAATACAGTTTAAAGTTGCTCCAAATTGAAAAGTCCCCCAAAACTCAGAAACAATGCAATGGATAATCATACAATGATACTAGAGACCCAGTGCACAAAATTCATACACGCATAAGGTCCCTAGGCCTGGCTGGAAATCAGGGCTGATCTGTGGGGCGACCGGCAGGACGATCAGGGGCCCTTACTGGCACCCGCCTTGGCTGGACTGGGGCCTGTGGGCTGGGGGCAGCTCCTGTGTTGAGTGTCTGCCGCCTGGTGGTCCGTGCACATCATAGCGACCAGCCTTTCCACTGTCAATTTACATATTAGGCTTTTAATTTACATATTGGGCTTTTATTATATAGGATAGTCACCCATGGAATAGTAAACAGCAATGGAAAAGAACAGATAAGACATACAGGCAGATGTATGTTGCTCACAGGCACAATATTCAGGAAAGCAAGTCAGCTGTAAAAATGTACCTATTGGCCTGGCTGGCATGGCTCAGTGGTTGAGTGTTGACCTATTAGGAGGTCATGATTCAATTCCTGGTCAGGGCACATGTCCAGGTTTTGAGCTCAATCCCCAGTGTAGGGTGTGAAGGAAGCAGCCAATCAATGATTC
>NW_006286587.1:8835036-8840985 GCF_000327345.1 Myotis davidii
GCTGGGGGTCCCCACTGGGGTGCCTGGCCAGCCTGGGTGAGGGGATGATGGCTGTTTGCAGCTGGTCACATACCCTTCAGGGTAGGGGTCCCCACTGGGGTGCCTGGCCAGTCTGGGTGAGGGGCTGAGGGCTGTTTTCAGGCTGGGGGTGACTGAAGCTCCCAACTGCTCCTTTTTTTCTTTTTTCTTTTTTATTCTGGGCCAGCTTTAGCTCTGAGGCCTCGGCTGCTGAAAACAGGTTCCTGGCCTTTGTTTACCATCTGTATTTGATACAATGTTGCAGTACGGCGGGCTGAAGCCCATATGGTTACTTAGAGTTGCAGCTGAGTGGCCAGCATGTCAGGCGGGGAACGTTGGAGTCCTCTGTCACTAAAGCAAGCAAGACTCCCTGTTCGCATCAGCTGCCTGGCTGCCGGCCGCCATCTTGGCTGCCAGTTAATTCGCATATCTTGCTGAGTAGCCAATGGGAAGGGTAGCGGTCATATGCCAATGACCATGTTTCTCTTTTATTAGTGTAGATAATGGACCCATTTTTTTATGTGTTATCCCATTTGTATGAATTGGAAGGAGGAGCAAAGGAATCTGTGATGATAGCTCTCAGAATAATGGGTATTTTGTGGAGGATGCTGAGTGGGAGAGGACAAGAAAGAGCCTCTCAGGCTGCGGGAAATTTTCTATATCTTGATCTGTGTGATGACTGAACAAAAATAGGCATATGTAAAATTTCACCAGGTGATGCACCTAAGATTTGTGCTTTTACTGCATGCATGTTACACCTCAATACAATGTTTGAAAATTTTAAAAGTATAGTATTAGGCAATAAAAGATTCCCATAGGTCAAACAACCCAGGAGTGATAGGAATAAAAATTTAATGATGTAGAAGATAAGTCTTTTCAAGGAAATAAAGAGTGCTTGGACTAGAGCATGATATAAATGTCTTATGCTCATTTTAAGTCAGTTTGGTTTGAATATAAATTATTTTTATATTATGGCAGTTTTGATAGGTAAATTGCTTTCGTGATTTGAAATCTCTGGATATATTTAAAGGCAGGAAGAAAATAATTGCTATAATGAGTAAAAAAAGAACTACTTCTGCCTCAAGCTTACAAATATAAGAGGGCATTTAATGGAGCTCTTCTGTTAACTTTAAAAGCACCCTCTTTCCATATAATTTAATGATCCAGGAAGAGTTTTTGTGAATGGCAATCTATTGCTGGATGTAGCTAGAAAGGAAGTAGAAAGGGTAAGCGGGTTGGCTTTGCCATTAAAGACCCAGTAGACTTTATTCTATCAGTAAAAGACAAAATGAAGAAAATAAATGCACATTAGATATGACACAAAAAGAACAGTTAGTATTTTGTCCTTAGTGCTTTGCTGTGGACAGTAGCTCTTTAAAAGATCCACTTGCTCTTAGAGATGACCAGATAGGGAGAGAAAAAAATAAAATAGTTCAGATTATTTACCATGACCCAGGGAGGTATCTGACCAGTTTTTCTCTGTTCTATGCAGCAATTATTTAAGCCTGTGTTTTAGAAGAAACTCCCTAGAAGCAGAGCTTGAAATAGGAATAACTTTGCCTGTGATTTCTTGATGAAATATTCTCAAGTGAAATTTGTAGAAAAACGAGGGAGGCAGGATAGGGCAGGGTAAGAATTGAGGCATAGATATGGGCCTGGCATAGTCGGGGTTAGACATAGACTAAGGCCATAGGGAGCTCTGGAGTAGGAATCAACCACAGAGGTGCACTTACTACAGGCAAGAAGGATGCTTCTGTTAACTCTTTTTATCAGTTAATTCTCTAGGCTTGGTAGGGCAGAAGGGGCAGCAGGAAGTTATTAGTAGCCTGTGCTCTTGGCATATGAGAAATGGGGCACTAGCCTGATGAAATGGAAGTAGGAGGGGTGGCAGTAACATTCACTTTCCAGGAGTGTGGAAGTAGGAATCTTAAATTAACCTCACTCTTGCTTACCAATAGCTGATGATTAAGTGAATACCTGGCTTTGTGTGTAAGTTAGTATTACTCAGACTTTAGCAATTTGCAAATCACATTCACATTATTCACATTCATATATATTCCACTAAAGTGCAAAATTTTATACATATATAATTATTCATATTCACACACATATATGTGTGTGTATATAATTAAAATGAATAATGTTATGCATATATAATTAAATATATATGCTATTATCATCAAATCAAATTATCTAATCAATTAAAATTGACATTTTTTCCTATAAATAAATTACACTTTTGTTTTAGCAATACTGTCTGTGAAGCAATATGTTTGAGTGCTACATTCTTTTTTTTTAATTTATCTTTATTATTGAAAATATTACAGGTGCCCCCCTTTTTCCCCATTGACCCCCTCCACCCTCGTCCTGCTCCCTACCCAGGGCTTCACCGCTTGCTCTATAATCTGTGTGTGTGTGATTATTAGAGAAAAGTGCCTGCTCTTTCTCCATTCAGATAAAAATGCATCTCAAAGAGTTTCAAGGCAATTTAATTGTTTCTAGACCTGACCTTATCTTTCCTATACATTCCTTCCACGCGATGTAAAATTGCTAATCATTGGAATGCACACACCAAAAGTGAAGCTTCTGACCTAACAAATGCACTTTTGCTTACTTTTCTGCCTCTGTAAGCCCCACTCATTTCTCCAAAGTTAGGAAACTCTTTCAGGGCTTCTTGAGGTTCTGCTCGTGGGCTATAGTCCTCAGTGAGACCCAAATAAAACTATTTCTTAAATGTACAGAGTTTCAGCTACCTTTTTATTGACAATATTTAAACACAATATTGCATTATCAGTAGCACAAGTACTGTTGTTTGAGCAGCATTGGTTTCAGGGTTGCCACATGTCACACTTGATATCAAAATGTGGTAGCCAACCTAGTACTGTATGTCATTTGAAGCTACCATCACAAATGCTTAATCTTTTCATTAAGATGTGGCTGTTCAAAGGTCCCAGGGGCCCTGGCTGGTGTGGCTCAGCTGCTTGGAGTGTCCTCCCGTGCACCAAGAACTTGTGGGTTCGATTCCGGGTCAGGGCATAGCCCAGGCTTCAGGTTTCATCCCAGTCAGGGCACGTGTGCGAGGCAACTAATCAATGTTTCTCTCGCACATTGGTGTTGTTTTTGTTTCTCGCTCTCCCTCTCTTCCTCACTCAAAAAATCAATAAAAAAGAAAAGAATCTTTAAAGGTCCCAGTGTTACTGGACAGGAACCCAGCCCCAGAGCAGGAGGCTGCGAAGAAATGAGCTTAATGTCAAGGAAAGCTTAAAAATGTAGTCTGGCTACACTACAGACATTAAGATGATTAAGGTACATTGGTTTTAGTGAAAATGTAAACATAGAGATCAATGAAACAATGGAAATTACACCTATACAGTCAAATGGTTCATGACAAGATTACCAAGGCAATTAAAGAGGGAGGAAAATCTTTCAATAAGTGATCCTGGATCAACTGAATAGTCAGACAAAATTTTTTTAAAAAAAAGATCCTTGGCTGTTTGGCTCTTACCTGACACTATACACAGAAAGAATCTCAAAATAGGTCATTAACGTAAGTGTAAATTTAAAACTATAAAACTTGGAAAATAAAGCAGAAAAAATATTGTGAATTTAGGGTAAACAAAAATTGCTCTAACACAAAAAGCATGACTCCTAAGAGAAAAACTGGGTAAATTTCACTGCATCAAATTAAAATTTTAGAAGTTCTTTAAAAGGCATTAGTAAGGAAACAAAAAGTCACAGAGTGAGAAAATATTTGCAACATACACAGGCCAAAGACTTGTATCCAGAATGTATTAAAAAAAATGCCAACTCAAAAGGAAGACACATAACCTCATAAAATATGAATAGAGACTTCACTAAAGAAGAAATAAGCACACGAAAAGACACTCAATATTATTAGTCATCAGAAAAAGGCAAATTAAAACCAGAAAAAGTTACCAATACATACTGCTGGGGAAAGAGGTCCTGATTTTTCTTTTGGAGGGTTTCTTTCTATATTTTAATATCAGGTCATTTCAATCTTCAAGGGCAAATATAACCAGGAATTATTAACAGCCAATCCAAAGCAGGCAGGCATGATTTCATTAGGCCAATTTAAAACAATGATAATTCTAAAGATGCCGCCTTTCATCTTTTCCATAATGAACTTGGGCAACGCAGGATGCTCATTCTTGTGTGTCATTTCAGGCTCCCCTGGGTGCTGCCTCTCAAGCAGAGAAACAAGTAACACCAGCTCACATCCCTGGCTTTGTCATATCCGTGCCTGAAGAAGCTCTTGTATAGGTGATTCTGGAAATGTGGGGATTTAAGTTCCACTGCTTGAATAATTATGTCAGAGAAGCAGGATTTGTAGCTGTTGGATTGTGAGGCTGAGAGGGGAGAGAAGATGAAGGGTATTACTAAATAAACGTCCTGCGTATGCTGTTGGGATAGATACATCATCATCCCAGCTGTCACCAGTCACCACTAAATGAGTGTGCGTTTGTCACGCTTCATTTAGCAGGCTTTCAGAACTGGCTGGGCTTGAGCCCGACCAAGATTATAAGCTATATAAAGTCTCTACACCGGGGTTCATAATAAATCCCGCCACAAAGCCAAGGCCAGGAGCGAAGGGAGCCAGGTTATTGCAGGGCTTTCTGAAAGGGATGAAGGTGGGATCAATACTGCAGAAAGGCACTGGGGGAAGGGAGAAAGGCAGGCCTTTTCTGTAGATCAATCTGCACAGATTTTTCTATTTCCATATGAGCCTCATTAACTGCAAGCGCATCGCTATCCTCATCCTCATGACTATCATCAATAACAGCTCCAAAAGGATAACAGAAACTGTAAATGTCCGAGGAATTGGGAGGAGTTTTTGCAAGGGTAGCCAGGGCAGGAAGTAAGAGTCAATGCTGAGTCTTGTCATTGTTACAACCCTGCTAGGCGATCAGGGTGTGCCTGTAGTTGATGCAAGGAAGCTGTGGCATAGGAGAGGTGTGATCATTTGTTCCAATCAATTAGAATATTTTTTATTCACTTGTATAGGATACCTATTGCAAAAGCTAGAGAAATGCGTGTACCAAGCAGCTGATCTCATCCTGAATGACCTTCTGGGCAGTGTGAGTTAGGGGAAACCTCCATCTTAAACTCTTCCTCTCTCAACTGCTGTGTGATTTGGATATTTGCTCTGTACCAGCAAAGATGTACCGAATCAAAAGGGGAGGGGAATCTTCAGGGTGCTTGCTACAGGGTGGGAATGGATGCAGGAGGGAAAGCACAAATACACATGTAAAACTATATGGTCGCAGGGACTGGGGCAAAGCTAGGTACATGAGACTGTCCAAACCAAATTTCTAGGGAAGGTGAGCCAGAGTAGAGAAAGGTATGTGGGAGGAGTGGATGGGGCCTAAATAATGCCAGAAGGAGAGGATGTGAAGTAAGCCTGGAGAGGTGGTCAGAGGCCAGGTCATGAAAAGGCTTTGCATCCATGCTAAGGATTTTCAACTCCATGCTGATGATGAGAAGACATCAGAGAGGCTTAGGACATGAGGGGGTTGTAAGAATGTTATAAAGAGATGCTTGTACTTACAGTGTGGAGAACAAATTAGATGGAAGCAAAACTAAAGGCATGGAGATTGGTGGAGATGGCTACACTGGTCCAGATAAGAATTTATGATGAACTGGCCTATGAAAGTGGCAGATGTGAAGAAATGGGGAGGGGGCTGGGGGAATGGATGGATTCAAAGAAACAGGATAGTCATGAATTTGTGATTAGTTAACTCATTACTGTTTTTCCCTGATTTGATGTTTTTGAAGTTGGCAGACAGTCAACTTCCTCCACTTGCTCACACTCACAGGAATTCTAATACTTCCTGTTAAGGTCTCCATTCACTGATCTTTATAGAGCAGTGATTCTCAATCTTCCTACTGCCCCGACCCTTTAATACAGTTCCT
>NW_006286587.1:8842449-8857326 GCF_000327345.1 Myotis davidii
ATGGATGCAGAAAGGAAAGCACAAATATACATGTAAAACTATATGGTCGCAGGGACTGGGGCAAAGCTAGGTACATGAGACTGTCCAAACCAAATTTCTAGGGAAGGTGAGCCAGAGTAGAGAAAGGTATGTGGGAGGAGTGGATGGGGCCTAAATAATGCCAGAAGGAGAGGATGTGAAGTAAGCCTGGAGAGGTGGTCAGAGGCCAGGTCATGAAAAGGCTTTGCATCCATGCTAAGGATTTTCAACTCCATGCTGATGATGAGAAGACATCAGAGAGGCTTAGAACATAAGGGGGTTGTAAGAATGTTATAAAGAGATGCTTGTACTTACAGTGTGGAGAACAAATTAGATGGAAGCAAAACTAAAGGCATGGAGATTGGTGGAGATGGCTACACTGGTCCAGATAAGAATTAATGATGAACTGGCCTACTAAAGTGGCAGATGTGGAGAAATGGGGAGTGGGGGGGAGTGGATGGATTCAAGGAAGCAGGATAGTCATGGATTTGTGATTAGTTAACTCATTACTGTTTTTCCCTGATTTGATGTTTTTGAAGTTGGCAGACAGTCAACTTCCTCCACTTGCTCACACTCACAGGAATTCTAATACTTCCTGTTAAGGTCTCCATTCACTGATCTTTATAGAGCAGTGATTCTCAACCTTCCTAATGCCCCGACCCTTTAATACAGTTCCTCATGTTGTGGTGACCCCCAATTTCATTGTTATACATTGAACATAATTAAAGCATAGTGATTAATCACAAAAAACAATATGTAATTATATATGTGTTTTCTGATGGTCTTAGGTGACCCCCGTGAAAGGGTGGTTTGAACCCCAAAGGGGTCGCGACCCACAGGTTGGAACCGCTGTTATAGAGCATCCTCATGCATCTCTCTTTGAATCTGGAAGACCACAGGACCATTACGAGAAGTTGGGTCTAGGAGGATCCATTATGCCACCAGTGTTACCTCTAGTAATAGAGGTCTGGAGATTGCAAATGTTATCTAGGAGAGAAACCTATTCAAGAAAGATGGTTGCTGCTACCGACACCTTTGTGTGATTCCCTGTTGTATCGAAGCAATGTGAGCTCCTGCTCTGTCCACTGCAGCCGTTGGTGCAATACCAATTGAAGCTACACCGCTACTTTTTCGTCTTTCACCAGACCCAGTAATAATTTACTCAATGAAGGATACACATGACAGTATCTGTTGTGGGATCCCAACATTTAAATTTACTTAGATTCAATCACACTGTTTCTTTCTCGAGTATAGGAATGTCCCACAGTGGGGTGGAAGAGCTTCCACTCTCTGTCATATTAGTAATACAGACTGCATTTCTGTACATCACTTGTGTGTTAGGTCTGGTTCCCAGAAGCTGGCCTTGAGGTGATGGTTCATGTGCAAGTGGTTTGTTAAGAAAATGCTTCTGGGGAAAAATGGTGAAAGAGTAGAGCAGGGAAGGGGGAAGTAGCTAAGCCAGGGTGTGGTTCAGACAAAGCCCCAGTCTCAGTTTGATCCTGAAGGGAGCTATGAAATGTAAGTTATACCTCAGAGTTTTCCTTCACTCAAAGTAAGGGAGCTGGGCTTTCCTACTCATTGGCCAACATCCATTCCAAGGGATGTAAACTAACAGGCACTTCCTGTCTCTACTAGTGATAGTCCTGCAATCTTTGCAGAAATGACCCTTAAAGCTACAGCACACAGAGCTGGGGATGGGAACAGAGAGAGTAAGATGGGGCCCGAGGGGAATGGGGAGGAGCACCAACAGTACTCAAGTTATAACTGGTTTTGTGTATGAAGTATTTTTATTAATATTTTTGTGTTCTCCTGATGCCCCAGTGCATTCATTGGCTTGGTTTTTGTCATGTTTTTTTAATTTATCTTTATTGTTGAAAGTATTCATGTCCTCTTTTTTCTCCATGCAGTCACATTCTAAAGACTCAATTTTAAGGGGAAAGGTGAGGGACTCTTGATTCCTTCCCACTCCCAAAGTCTTGAATTCCTTATGCAAATTTTCATATAAACTTTGATCTCTATATTTTAATATTGTTTCTATTACAAGTGACTGATGGGTGAGTGGGGACAACATAAGATATGGTGAACAGGGAAGAGTACACTTTGAGTTGAGAACTATAGCAATAGACAGAACCTATCATAGGCTATTGAAACGAATGTAGGAATGTCCAATAGTGGTACAGAAGAGTATCAAGTATCAAGGTTTCAGTAGCATAGGCAAAAACCAGAAAACTATATTTCAAAATAAAGTGAAACAAATAGCTGAAAAACCCCCGTTAGCTTAGTGACATGGCTGGTAGATTTTTGGTCAACTTGGCCCTAAATCTGAAATCACATAAAAATGCATAATTTATACCCAGGATTCCTTTCACATGTTATTGGGTAGGCAAATTATGCCTTGATACATTTTGAAAAATATTGTACTTCTTGAATTCAGGGAGCATACAGAGCTTTTTACAGTTTACTGGGCAAGTACATATTTATTAAGTATATACAATTAAGGTTAGTCCCCACCAGTTTACAGCAATGAGGTCTAAGGGCAAGTTATAACTTTAAAGTATCCTCTTCATTAGTAAAATAGATGACATGGTAAAAAAAAAGTCAGACATTCAACAATGTTAGAGCCAAGTTTTATGCTCCTAATATTGAACTTTTTTAAAAGTCATTTTCCAAAGCAAATTCATAAGCTATAAAGGTGACCGTAATTCCTATTTGCAAACAATGCATAAAACATAAAGTAACAGGCACAGTATTCACGTTTAAAAAATGCAATTTGGAATGTAGCTGCCTTGCTTATTTTGAGGACAGCTGCCAGAGGATATGAATAACAAGATCAGAGAAATTCAATAAAGGCTAAGTGTGCTTGTGAGCAATTTCCCCTCCCATTTGGGTGTAGTTCCCTTGGATGAAAGAGAGCTACCTGAAATCCCTGCACACATTTCAACTGGAATTTAAGGCAAAAAAAAAAAAAGCCCTCCTATTCAAAAATCCAATATAATGCAACTTGAACTATTCAACTAAACATCAACACCTCATGATGAAGGCTGGTGCTTCTATTAAATTTATTAGGAGTAGAAATTCAAACCTAGAAGTTAACAAAAATGCCTCAAGAATAACTAAAATATGAAATGTGCTATATATTATAACAGCTACTGGATATTGAATTTTTAAACAGCTATTTGCTGGCTTCCTACCATGTACCAGATATTTTTGTAGGTGCTGGGACAGAAAGATGAGAAATACTGACAAAATCTTGCTCTTACTAAAGTTTACATTCTAGTGGACAATTTGACAACAAATAAAATAAATAAATAAACAAGAGAAATTTGGAATGTAATAAATGCTATAAAGAAAAAAAGAGTGGAATTATATAAAAAGTTGGGCAAATTAAAGTTTACAATTGTTCCTATAAAAAGAGAAAAACAATACAATAATGAATAAATAATAATACAAGAATAAGTTGTGTTTCATATACTCACAACTGTAAATCTACTTTTGCCTCATTCTGTATAATGATGGAAAGGATTGAGTGGGAGCAAATTAGATAGAATGATTAGTAAAGACCTCTGTAAGTTTATAAAATTTGACTTGAGACTTGAAACACTGAGCTAAATAAAATATTTTATATTGTAATTTTATATGTTATACGTGAGTTTTTTAATGTTACATTTAAATAATAAACATAGTTTGTGTTGTTTTTCACTACTTTTCTTACCCCATGTTTAGTACTATGCACATCTAACAGGGCTTGAAATAATGACTGTTATTGGAAAAATATTAAAATATTAACATATTAAAACAATTTATGCATCTAATATTTCGCACAAAAATTAACTCTATCATCAGCAATATTGTCCAGGTCCAATGCTTAAAAAATTTGTTTTGTCTACTTTCTGGATCAGCTAGCTATTCAGTGCTTAATACAATAATTTATCCTAGTTTGTGTATCTATAGGTAGGCTGATCAAGAATTGGTTTACATGAGTGGATACAGGTCTACCCCAGGTGTTTTTCATTCTCCTTAAACAAGTAGGTAGGTCTTTTCATATAGAAATGGAGATTCACAAAAGATAAACCCCATTCATGAAGCACCTTTTAAGTTTCTGCTTTTGTCACATCTCAAAGACTCAAGTAAAAGGTTTTGGATATTTAGAGAAGAATGAAATTACAGATACTCCTCATCTTGCATTGTCTTTTCAATATAGACTATCTTCTTAAATTAAAAAAGTATATACGTATATTCACTGCCATGTCTACACATAAACACACAGAGGCACAAAATCATGCATGGGTGATACATTCTACTGAAAGTTGAGCATACATTATAGCTACCAGAGGAGTACATGAGTGGGATTCCTCTGTTGTTTGTGGGAGTAGGGCTCTTGGGGTGCTGCTGAAAAGAGCATTTTCAGAACCTCCCCTGGGAGAATGAGAGGCGGTAGGTGGCTTTATTGGCAGTGGAGTTATATTCCTTGGGTCGTAAGGTCCTGCCCCCCTTCAGCCAGTCCTGAAAGAGGGGAACTGTGGGTTTAGCAAGGCCAGTGTCCAGGCCTCCCTTTCCATGTTGCAGCCAGGTGTAGCTCAGCATTCAGTCCAGATGTAGTCCACTGTGGAGTCCCATGTGACCATGAGCCACAAGGGTACAGGGAAGCACGGCCCCCTGCAACAGGAATCCCAAGAGCCCTGGGCACCAGAGAAAAGAGAGGGGACTTTCCTTGGGAGTTTAAAATATTCAGGATCCCAGTGCTTGCAGTGGCCACGCCTATTCTGGCCACTCATTGGTTCCCAGGTGTGATTGCCAGGAAGCACCTTCCCACCTCACTCAGACCTTAGGGGCATGCACCACACTGCCTTTGCCCAGTCCCTCCCCCAGCAATCAGCCAGGAACAGACTTGGAGAGTGTTAAATGCAGCATTTTTGCAAAGCTGTATAAATGGCATGCCTGTAATATCTAGTCTTCCCTTTCATCATTTCCTGTTAATTAATAACCATGTTATTACAACGGCATCATTATGATCTATGTTTATAGAGGATGCTGTCAGTGCCACATCCATTTCTCCTTGACACTCACCTCCTGAAAGCTTCTGATTGCAAGAACCCACAGTCCTCTGTCTGAAGGCTTTGTCTGTCCCAAGGTGCGTGTGCAGCCTGGGCCTGGAATTGGCTAGGAGGCCCATGGACTTAACGCCCTAGCACTCACAGTGGTAGCTCTATAGGCCATCTTCCTTTCCCTTACCTTCCCTTCCCTTCCCTTCCCTTCCCTTCCCTTCCCTCCCCTCCCTTCCCCTTCCCCTTCCTCAGTCCCTACCAATGTGCTTCACAAGATCATCTCCCAAATAAATTAATTGCCACTTGTACTCAGATCCTTGTTTCATGGTTTGCTTCTGGGTAATCCAAGCTAAGATCATGAAATAAACAAAAATAACTGAAATTGATGGTGTTGAAATCTATTTAAGGCAGAAACAGCATACCAAAATAAAAAACCTGGAGGCAACCAGTGTTTGACTTGGTATCTGGCTTGGAGCTTTATATTTGTTCTTAGTTTCTGTATAAAAGCAGAAATTTTCATCTCTATAGAACACATCAAATGCCTTATCAAGCAATGCACTTCAAGTTAAATTTGCATCACTCAAGAAAGATTATACACATCCAGCTGAAGGAATGGGGATACATTCTTATTCATGAGGACTGATAAAACCAAAACCAGGCATCTAGAATCTGATCATTGCCAAGTTATTAATTCTATAAACATTGAATAAAAATTTACTATGTGAACAATACTATTTTACTTTCTTGAGATTAAACATAGATTTAGTCCTGGTTCCTCCTTCCCTCTAAGTATTTATAATCCAGTTAGTAGTCAGGCATGAAAGAAGATAATGAAAATTAAACTATAATATGAACTATGGCAAATGCCATAATTGAGGAATGAGCAAACTGCTCTCTGCATGCACTCAGCCTCACTATGAAAAAAGGGGTTACTAACAAGATAATTTCTGATAAGCAATCAAATATATGTTAGGATAAATGTTTAAGAGACAAAAGCCACTGCTGAAAATATAAATGTGGCTTAAAATAAATAAAGGAATTTTTAATTTAATATTCCTGTTTTTTAGTCAGCAAAAGTCTTTCATTTTAGCAATGGCCTGGCATTGGATCCAATTTTGTGAAATCTGGATCAGGCAAAATTTAGCTAGAAAAATAGAATTGGGATATTTTATTCAGGGTCAGGGAGCTGGTTGGACAAGTGCTGGAGAACAGAGGGGTCTCCAAGAAAAAGACTGGCCCACCGGGACGCAGGAGGCTGCAGCACCAGGCTTGAGGGGGACTGGCCTTGGGGCATGTGGCCAGCAGGATCCAGATATAGAAGGCACAACCCCTACCCTCTGGCCCCCCCCCCCATCCTCTAAACTCTCATTGAGCTTCCCATTAGCTGAACCCAGTGACTGCAGGGGAAACCTGGGAAACACAGTATGTGGGGTGGTCTGTGGGAGCTGAGTCGAGGAAGGGTGACCAAAGGACTGGGGGCAACCAAGCCCAGGACTGGCACCGGAACTAAATTTCACATCTAGGTTTTCATAGGTTTTCTCTGCAAATAGAAGATAATGCTCACTTGCCCATTCCTCCCGTGAATGTTTTATGTATCTACATATATAAAAGTTATATTACATATAATTTACATTTTTATATCCTATGTAATTTCTATCTTTTATATGGAATATAATTTACATTTGTGAGCCAAAGTTAGAATAACTATCAACTCCCTGAAATTCACACTATGCTAATCAGCAAGAGAAAATGATGCTTACTTTTTTTAAAATAAAATTTAAAAAATATATAAACATTTTCACACCTTTATGACTTGGCATTTTAATCCACTTCATATTTTGAGTAAAAGTTGTGTGACCCTTTTTTATTGCAATCACTTGTCTTCTGCTTTTTCTTTCATTGACTTAATTGCTTGTCAAAGCTGTGCTGGATTTAGCCCCTCCTCCCATTTGCAGCACACATTGAAATAACTTTTCTTCTTAACCTACAGTAGAAATGAAAGGAGGGTGTGGGGATGTTCAAGAAAAACTGTTGTTTAGAGGAGGATCCAAGAAGAGGTGAGGGTAGGGAAGAAGACAGGTGTCTTGGGATGCTTCTTAGCTGATACACCTCTGGCCAAATGTCCCCCAGCCTTTCCCTTATTTTTATTAACAAGCCCGGCAGCATTTCACCCAAGCATCACTAGCCTGTGACCACTCAGTGAAGTTTCATGCTCTCTAGGCCATTTACATGACATAAAGATTATTTTTACTTAGCCTCAATCTTCATAATTTTATCCATAGTTTGCTTGCAAGCACCTACATGCAGAACACACAATTGCAAGGTTGGTCCAACTGTGGTCAGTAAATTTTCAAAGAATCAGGTTTTACCTCCCTCACCCTACGAAAAGCAGTGCAGTTCAAGAACGAAACACCAGCTCAACTAAACAAAAGTACCTGAGCAGAAATAAATATTTTCTGCATTTTAAAAATAATAATCACAAAAAAGGAGAAGGGAGAGATATAGTTTAAAGTAATAGAGCTGTCCCAGAACTTTATTAAAAATCAAATGTAGTTTGAACTTGGGAGGAGACATCTTTTTTTTAAAAATATATTTTATTGATTTTTTACAGAGAGGAAGGGAGAGAGAGAGTTAGAAACATCGATGATGAGAGAAACATCGATCAGCTGCCTCCTGCACATCTCCTACTGGGGATGTGCCCGCAACCCAGGCACATGCCCTTGACCGGAATCACACCTGGGACCTTTCAGTCCACAGGCCAACGTTCTATCCACTGAGCCATACCCGTTTCGGCGGAGGATCCATCTTAACATTAACACTTCGTTTTCATCTTTTCATCTTCTCTAGCTATTGTGTTCTGAGAATCATTCTTGAACAAGCCTTTCTATTTCATTCTAGGACTGGTGTATCTGATTCTCTTTGTCATCATTTCACAAAGAAGTGTACTATATACATATTCAGACCTTAAATGTTGAAGATTCTACTTGTACAATGTGATCAATCATTTTCAATGACATCTTAAATAAAACTAAAGTTTCCATCTCAATCTCTCTCTTGATAACAAAAAATAACGCAAGTATTTTAGGCTTATATTTGAACCTAAGCATATAAACTTTTTTTTTTAACTTTATCAAGACCAGCATGGATTTTATTTTCTAGGTTACCTTTCAAAAGGAAATCATTTTTTTTTTTTGTCACTACAAATGTACTCACTCACTTTTAACATGCATGACAATAGATGAGAATGCAACACCCATTTAGAGGCAGAGAGGAGAGCACGTGGTTAGGCTTACCAACTTGTTGAGTAATTCCCTAGTGTCTGCTGGCCCAATAGTGGACACGGTTTATATTTTCATCCCAGAAAAATGACCAATTATTACTTGGAAGAAAACTTCGGGGAAGAACTTGAATAAGTGACATTAAATATGAAATCTCTAAGTATTCATCTACTAGTGTACATTGATTCAATTTTGCCTCCTTCCTCCACTGAGTGAGGTGATAAAGAGCATGGGCTCTGGAACCAGATGGCCTGGATGCGAATCCAGACAACACTGATTACCAAATATGGGAGCCTGAGCAAGCACTTTAACTTCCCTTTGCCCGTTTTCCTTATGGAAAGTGCTGAAGATAGTAACGCTTACATTATTATTTGGAATAAGCACAATAATACATGTAAAAGTATTATAGAGAAAGAAATAGAAGAATACTTGGCTTATAATAAGCACTCAATAAGTGTTAGTTTATTATTTCTACAAGTTAATTACCCCCATTTTAACTCACCCTTGGGTTGAACATCATTTACATGATTTTCTAATGACTATTTCCACAGCATGTTATCATGCAAAATAGATCAAATGAATTCTATTTAATGATTTAATTAATTAATCATTTGGGCTTTATTTAAATTAAGTCCTAGACATTTTTATCTAAGATATATTAATTTGCTTGGCCTATTTCCTAGGCTCTTGTGAATAAAAGATGCTTGAATAAAATACACCCTTTATCCTTGTCCCAAATTATTCTGACTGGAGGCTCTTTGAAATGATATCCCTGTCAGGCAATTCACAGAGGCTTGAAAACAAACAAGCAAGCAAACCCCTAGCCAGTCTGACTGCCTTGACATTGATAATTAAATGGAGCTTGAGTTAATTTACATCGAGTCAGGGTGTTTTAGCACCTTTTGACTTCTTTAATGTCCATCTAAGATTTCAGCAGCTCTCATTTTGACTAGAATGCAGTTTTCAAAACCCTGGGGAACCTAATCAAAATGAGTGAAAGTGAAAGAGAAATTGGATTGTCAGGCTTCATCAATATGGGTTTTCTTTTCTTTTTCATTTTTTGTCTTTTTGGTAATGAATCCAAAAACATTTATGATTTACCAAGATTATGTTCTTTGGAACTGGAAAAGTAACACAATGTAACAAAAATATTCCAATCTACTGAGTATCTTTCATGATGGCATTTGGGAAAGAAAAAAAAAAAGATTTCTTCCCAATTCAATCCAGTTTTTAAGAGGCAAAGGGAAATTTTTAATCCCTTTAATTTTTTGGACTTTGTCCTTTGACTTTCATCTTATTACATACTAGTGGCCCGGTACAAAAATGTGTGCACATTAAAAGGGAATTAATTAGAGGAGATATTTTAATATTGCTATTTTCCCTTTCTCTATAATAGAATTATCAGAGGTGAAAGAAAATTAGTAAAATGTATATGAAAATCTCCCTCCTTTCAGAGTCTGGGGTGCACTGTGGGACTCAGAGTCGAGTCCACCTGCGTGCACCTCGAAATCATACGAGACCCAGACCTGGCCGGCCTTACCCCTGTCAAGCCCCGCAGGGTGGGGGACACAGCCTCAGGTCCCCTGTCAGGCCCAACCGGGCAGGGGGTACAGCCTCAGGTCCTCAGGCTCCCCCTCAGTTCCCCGGTTCCTGGCATGAGGGTGTGAGGGCAGGAGGGTGCGAGTGTGTGACAACCATGTGCATGTTAGCTCTTTATTATATAGGATAATAATTTTAATTTAATAAGGCTTCTTGGAAAGCATTTTTCCCATAAATAATTTCCATTTATTTGATTTAGGAATGAAAGTTATTTTAATTGATATACCTAACTCAGCCTTCCCACTGAAGATGCTATTTGAAGGACGTTCTTTATTTCAACATCATCCTCCATAATGAGGCATCCAAGGTGGTTCCAAACAGTTCTATAGGGAAGGCAAGGATTTGAAGTTATGGGTGGGAAGGAAGTTAAAAGAAAAGAGTACAAAGGAAACAAAAGAGAAATGTGGTTTGTTGTTGGTGCTGTTATGAAAAGGATGAGGTGAGAGTTTCCTTTCTAAAATGTAAAAATAGCATCATGTTCTCTACTTTTCTAAAGCACTGAATTCTTAACTTCTTCCAAAATGGCACTAACTCAGGCCAATAATCCAGGGCAATGACTTGGGAATCAAAGAGCCAACTGCAACTCAGCTTGTCTAGTCATTGTCCTTTCATCGTGTAGTCCCAGAAAGCAAAATTCCTGGGGCATATTGCTCCTGCTCATTTGGAGGTGATGTCATTGATTTAAAATTTAAGGTCATGTTCTCAGACTTCTTACATAGTTGTTATTATTATCCTCTTTTTTAACAGACTTTAGTGTAAACCATGCCAAGCCAGGGAACGACAATGCTTATAAAATATTGATCATATTCATCATTAAAGACGTATAGGAACCCTCTGTTTCAGGAAGGCAAAGCATGACCATCCAGATTTTATATATGAAGTGATTGAGATCTACAGAAATTATGAGGTTTATATGAGAGCCCTCCTCTTATTAGAGTTGATGTCATGGCTATAAGTAAAAAGAGGTATGAAATGGTGAAGATCTACAATGTTCCTCCCCCAACACAAAATTATTAAAATGACCCTTTTTCTTTTGTTTTATTATTACACGGTGTTAGAGTTACCCCTAAACATCTTCTAGCATTTCAATATACATTCTTTGGCATTAAATACCATTTAGTCCTATAAAATTTCTTATTGAACTAGCATTTTTCTTGTATAATACATCTTTACAGGTGTTTGTATTTTCACTTCCTTCACCATTTTGAAGTTATTAGTAGCAGGTAAGTACTCTAATACATTTTTATATTTCCCTGGGTCCTTTAAAACTATGCCTTACTAAAGTTAGTTCTACTAAGGGAAAATACTTATGATTGATCAATTTATAAAGTTGAAATAAGCATAATGGAACGATCGCTGGGTGGTTTAAGGTTCAGATTGTAGACCTATATCTTCGATAGGTAGGACCTCATGTAAGGCAGGTTGCTCATCATATGTAAGACTTAGGTTCTTTGTAGCCCATGTAGTAAATGGACAGATCAAATTGGATAGTGTGTGTGGGAATGCTTCACTAACCGCACTCCTTCACCCTATGTGCATTCTACCTGTCTTTGGTCCTCACTGATTTCTCAGAGACTGAAATCAATTGAATTTATTATGTGTTGGGTTGAATGCAGAAATTTAAAAAGCAAGGGATAGCTGGGGATAGGACATCAACATGGAGCAGTGAGCTTAAGTTACCACAAAAGTAAGTACAATTTGATTTTGACTATACAACCTGCAGCTTTAACATGTGTCAAGAAAAAAAAAAAAAAGGCAAACTACCTGGTCGCTTTGGCTCAGTGGTTGAGTTTCAGTCTATGAACCAGGAGGTCACAGTTCAAGTCATGCCTGGGTTAAGAGCTCAATCCCCAGTAGGGGTCATGTAGGAGGCAGCTGATCAATGATTCTCTCTCCTGATTGATGTATCTATCTCTCTTTTCCTCTCTGAAATCAATAAAAATACATTTATTTTTTAAAAAGGACAAACTGACAAATTATGTTCTTTCTCCTCTTTCACCTCACATAGAATTATCCTCTTTGAGGTCAATACTGCTTATTGCAATGAAGAATATATAGGAAATATGGACAATAAGGGCTCATAGGCTCTTGAAAATCCCCAGAAGAGCTGATCACCATGGTTGTTCTTGGTTGCTATCTAGCTTGCCTCACAGAGGACACAATAATGGTCACTTGATCTATGAGGTCCATTGGGTAGACAGATTCACTCTACAAAACTGTTTTACATAACTCTCTTTAGGCTTGCTCATCTTGATCTGGAATGTCAAACCCCACATTTAAAATGATGTTTTATTTTCATTGAGATAATCCTTCGTGCAGGTCCAGGTCCCATTCACAGGGTGTGTAATATGCCATAACAAATAGATAAATCTTCTCCAGCCAGAGCCTTAATGCTAGGTTACAGCAATTTTGCCCTGAGTGCTGAAATACTGGCACTTTCAGGGTTGTTACCCTATAATATTATTTTAGTGATGAAATAATAGCACTTTTCTCTATCTTTTAAAAATATCTTCTGGCATTTTCCAGGGCATTAATCATAAAATCTGTGTTTAATAAAAGAAGAAATGGGAAATAAGAAATAAATTAGATTCCAAACAGCACTGAGGAAAATTTTGTGAATGCAGAGTATACTGGGAGGTAAACCTGTTGGACTTTTGACATATTATATCGAAGAATCTGAATAGTGAAATATTTTTCTATTCTTTTAGGATAGGAAAAGTTGAGTAGATGTAAGTGAGATAGATTCCATTTTCTCTTGATATTTTGTGCTTCTTCATACAGTCATTTCCCCTAACGTATGCATTTAAAAAATAAAAATGGCAATCTATCTTCTCTTCAACAGTGAAAATGAAAGTGATGGCTCAAAAATAGTCACTGGGAGGTAGTAAGTAGAATTTAATTCACATTTGCTGGAGGAATATTCTTCAATGAGCACTGTGTTTAGGGCCAAAATTTCTTTATACTTTATGCAAAGGTAGGTTACTACTATTAACAATAAGGATACAATAAGATAACTATGAAAGTAAATATTGCAATTATATAAGTAACCTCAGATATTCTGGGTCTCTTCTTTATCAAATTTAATAAAAATGTAATGGTCACAAAGGATAGGTTTTCCTAAAAGTGGTTCAAATTCAAGTTGAAAGATACAATGAAATAGCCTAAAGTGCATCAGATAAACTTTCCTAAGATGTATGTCTTGTTTTTGTTTCCCATCTCCTAATTCTAGTGTGACAAGGGATAAATTATTTAACCTTTATGCATTTTTTAAATTGTGAAAGTATAAGCTTTTTGGCTCTTCTTGAATTGTTGTGAGCATCAAACAAAATGATGGATGCAATCTCACTTTGTAAAATCTCATAGCAACGTGAAATAATATTCATCACCCCTGTTCTCTTTCAGTTCTAATTATCAATACAGCAATTCTTAGCAACACATTTTAAGGGCTTCTTGAAACTTGAAAATAACACAGGTATTATAATCTTCTCAGGGGGAGGATTCATTCAAAATAATCAAGAAAGTCCCTTCTTAGATAGCTAACTGCATACACTTTCCAGAGCACAGTCTCTCAGTAAATTATTTAGATATAATATATTATAGATTAAGAAAAATATTGTTGTTGGGAAATTCCTTGAGAATATCACAATGCCTTATCCATAGTAGGTCCAAATATATATATTTTCCAGTGGAATGAGTGAACTTGTGGATTAATAGCAAGAGATCTGAAAATGATCCCACTATGCAATAACATGTTGACAGATGAAGCTTTGTGTACTAATATTTGTGCTTAAGAGCATTTATCTCTGCTGATGACTCATGTGCTCTAACAAGCATACCAGCTAACATCCAGTCAACACATTTAGGCATTCTCTAGTATGAGCATATTCCAAGGAAGGGTTGATTCTCCAATCTCCTACTAAAAGTCAAGAAAAATTAAAAAAAATAAATCAACTCAAATTTATTGAGTATCTACTATGTATATTAGTAAAGAGAAAGGTAAGAGTTACTATTGTATCAACATAGGGAAACGAATTAAGTGGATCCCTACATGACTATAAGCACAAATGAATGTTTATAAAATACTAAAAGCCCGGTGCACAAAAATTTGTGCACTTGGGGACGGGGGTGGGGGGGGCTCCTCAGCCCGGCCTGTGCCCTCTCTCAGTCTGGGACCCCTCGGGGGATGACCACCTGCTGGTTTAGCCCTGCTCCATGGGGGATTGGGCCTAAGTGAATTTAGAAATTATTGCTTAGAGAGTGATACATGTTGCAAATATATTCTCAGTTGGACTTCATCTATTTTTCTATTTATAGTTCATACTATTTTTTTAACAAATAACACATTTACATAATTTAAATATTCGAATGATACATGCACATCATGAATTAAAAAGTCTTACTTCTATACTGGTCCTCTCCATTACCCACCTCCTTGTGAGTAACCATGTACAGATGTCTTCTGTATTCTTCAATCTGTATTTAATTACAAGCGGATACACATAGACATTGATATTTCCTTTTCATTCTTATAAAAGGTAGCATGTTACCTATAGTGTTCTTGCTTTCTCTTTTTCACTTGGGAAAACATCTTGAACATCTTTCCATATCAATAGAAAGAGTCTTATCTATAACTAGAGTCCCGGTGCACAAAAATTTGTGCACTTGGGGGTGGAGGGTCCCTCAGCCCAGCCTGTGCCCTCTCGCAGTCTGGGACCCCTCAGGGGATGACCACCTGCTGGCTTAGGCCTGCTCCCTAGGGGATTGGGCTTAAGCTGGCAATCTGACATCCCTCTGGCAGCCCAGCAGCCCTCGGGGGATGTCCACTTGCCAGCAGGGAGCAGGCCTAAGCTACAGTCAGGTATCCTTAGTGCTGCTGAGGAGGCAGGAGAGGCTCCCACCACCACCACTGTACTGACAGCCATCAGCCTGGCTTGTGG
>NW_006286587.1:8857379-8871173 GCF_000327345.1 Myotis davidii
GACTGAAGCTCCCAGCCTCTCCTTTTTTCTTTTTTTTTTTTTTAGTCTGGGATTTATTTATCTTCTATAATTGAAATTTTGTTGCTGTCACTGGAGCTGAGAACCAGGCTCCTGCTCACTCCAGCTCTGAGGCCACGGCCTGCTGAAAGCAGGTATCTGGGGTTTGTTTAGCTTCTGTAATTGAAACTTTGTTGCCATCACTGGAGCTGAGAGCCGGGCTCCTGCTCGCTCCAGCTCTGAGGCCACAGCCTGATGAAAGCAGGTATCTGGGGTTTGTTTAGCTTCTATAATTGAAAGTTTGTTGCTTTCAGAGCTCAGAGACAGGCCGTGGCAGGCGGGGAACCTTGGCTCCCTCCATCACTGGAGTAAGCAAGCCTCCTGCTCTCTTCAGCTGTGTGGCTGCCAGCCGCCATCTTGGTTGGGTTAATTTGCATATCTTGCTGATTAGCCAATGGGAGCCGTAGCGAAGGTACGATCAATTACCATGTTTGTCTATTATTAGATAGGATAAGAATGAAAATTCAAACCCATAATTAGGCTCAACATATAAAAAGACTTTAAAAAACTAAAGATGAAACCATCATTTCCAGAAATGAATGGAAGCACATAACCATGTAAGTAAAAATGCACAAGTGGATGCTATGAATCTTAGCCCCAGATATAGGTCCTCATGCCTGGGGCTGGGGGCTGGGGCTTCAATGCCCATCTGGGACACAGGGACCCTGCCACCTAAAGGCTGGAACCAACAATCCTGCATAAAGCCAGGCCCTGGAGGCTTCCTGCTCAGCCTACCAGCCCAGAGAAAGAGCAAGATAGCTTGCTTGTTTCTGGTTTGAAAATCTGGGTCACAGCTATAACCCATGTTAACAATAAGGATATGAAGAAGACTCATTACCTCCTCCCACACAAAATTAAAATAACCTTGTACTGTCCAGTTGTAGCCACACTCCTTCCTCCAGCCCTAACCCCTAGTGACCACTGACTGATCTGTTTATCCCTCCAGAATGTCAAATAGGTGAACTCAAACCTTCTGATACTGGCTTCTTTCACTGACCATAACGCCTTTGAGATTAATCCTATGTAAATGTACCAACACTGTATTTATTTATATTGTTAGTAATATTTTATTGTATGGATGTGCCACAGCTTGCTTATCCATTGATTCATTGAAAAATATTGGGTTATCTTCAATTTTTTTGATCATGAATAAAACTCTATAAACATTGATATACATTTCTCTAGAGTAAATCTCTATTAATGGGATTGTTTGGTCACATGATAAACTTCATATTTAAATTTATAAGAAAGTGCCAAACTCTTTTCCAAAATTGTGTACAATTTTGCATTTGCACCAGCAATGTATGAGAGTCCCATTGTCACCAAGTCTTGGTCTTCTCAATATTTTTACTGTTTTAGTCTTTCTAATAGATGTGCTTCTCACAAAGGTTTTACTTTGCATTTTCCTGAAGGCTAATGATGATAAACATCTTTTCATGTACTTATTTGCCTTTTATATATCCTCTCTGGAGAAATGGCTGAACAAATCTTTTGTGCCTTTTTAAATTGTATTTTTCCTCACATGTTGAGCTTTAATAGTTTCTAAAAGTATTTTGCAAAATCATCTTTCTTGAACATATGCCTTGAAAATGTTCTCTCCCAGCTCTGTAGTTTGTCTTTTCATTCTCTTTAATAGTGTCTGAAAAGAGAAATTTAAAACATTTTTAGTAAAGTTGGCAATTTATCATTTTTTCCTTCATAGATCTTGCTTTAGTTGTCATACCCAAGAACCCTCTGCCTAACATCAAGTAACAAATATATTTTATTTTTTTCTTCTAAAAACTTCATAGTTTTATATTCAGATTTTAAAGTAAAATTTTGTATCATTTGTGATATTTAGGTCAAGGATTTTTTGTTTTTATTTCTGGTGTCATAATTTACAAGGGTCTCTATACCACTTGTTGAAAAGACTATCTTTTTTTTTAATATATTTTATTGGTATTTTACAGAGAAGAAGGGAGAGGGATAGAGAGTTAGAAATATCGATGAGAGAGATCCATCAGCTGCCTCCTGCACAGCCCCTACTGGGGATGTGCCCGCAACCAAGGTACATGCCCTTGACCGGAATCGAACCCGGGACCCTTCAGTCCGCAGGCTGATGCTCTATCCACTGAGCCAAACCAGTGTGGCGAAAAGACTATCTTTTATCTGTTAAAATCCTTTTGTGTCTTTGTCAAAAATTAATTGACCATATTTGTATGGTCTATATCTGAACTCTATGCTGCTACACTGATCAATTTGACTATTACTATCCATACTACACAGTCTTTTTTTTTAATTTTATTTTTTATTACAAAGGGTATTACATATGTGTCCATTTTCACAGTCTTAATTATTATAACTTTACAATAACTTTAAAGTTGGCTAATGTGATTCCTGCAACTTTTTTCCATTTTTTTCAGTTATTCCACTTTTTTGTCCTTGAATATATTTGTACTATGTTGAGTCTTCTAACTCACAAATATGATTATCTCAATCATCTTTATTCTTTTGTTAGTAGTTTATAGCTTTCAGCATACATACATAGTCAGTACCTATTTTCTTATATTTATATCTAAGCATTTCAATTTTTATAACTCTTATAGATGGTATTGCATTTTAAATTGTTTTGAAATTGTCAATTATAGCATATAGAAATATGATTGAGTTTTGTGTATTGACCTTCTATTCTGTGACCTTTCTAAACTCATATTGTTCATTTTGGTGATGCATTGGGGGAGGCCTTAAGGGTTCTACAAAGGCAATCATGTCCTCTGTAAATAATGACAATTTTATTTCTTTTGTTCCAGACTGTGTGATTTATTTTTTTTTCTTGTCTTATAAACTGGCTAGGACTTTCAGTATGATAATGAATAGTAGTGGTGAAAATGAACATTCTTTCTTTGTTCCTGACCTTAGTGGGAAAGGATGCCATATTTACCACTGAGTACAATGTTTTCAATGTTTTTTATTGAAAGCTTATCATTTTGAGGAAATTGCCTTTAATTCCTAATTTGCTAAATGTTTTTAAGTGCTGAACTTTGTCAAATGTATTTTATGCTTTGATTAATATGGTCATGTGATTTTTGTTGTTTAGTCTGTTAATATTATGGATTATATTGCTTATTTTTATAATATATATTTTTAGTATTGACAATATTACAGATGTCTCACATTTCCCCCCCATTTTATTCCCTCCATCCAGCCCCTACTCTACCCAAGGCCTTCACCACACTATTGTCAGTGTCCGTGTGCTATGCATATAAGTATATAAGTTATTTGGTTAATATCTTCCCATGCCCTCCTCCACTCTGAGTTTTGTCAATCTGTTCCATGCCTCCATGCCTCTTGACCTATCTTGTTGGTTTGGTCAGTTTATTTGTTTATTAGATTCCACATATAAGTGAGAACATGTGATATTTGTCTTTTTCTGACTGGCTTATTTCACTTAGCATAATAATTTCCAGATCCATCTATGTTATCTCAAAGGGTAAGAGATCCTTTTTTTTTACAGATGCATAGTATTCCGTTGCATAAATGTACCATGCTTTTTTATCCATTCAATTGATGATGAGCAGTTGGCCTGTTTCTAAATCTTAGCTATTGCAAATAATACTGCTATAAACATAAGGGTGTATATATTCTTTCTGATTTGTGTTTTGTGTTTCTTTGTATATATTCCTAGAAGTAGGATCGCTGGGTCAAATGGGAATTCTATTTTTAATCTATTTTTAAATATATTTTTTATTGATTTTTTACAGAGAGGAAGGGAGAGAGATAGAGAGTTAGAAACATTGATGAGAGAGAAACATCGATCAGCCGCCTCCTGCACATCTCCTACTGGGGATATGCCCGCAACCCAGGCACACGCCCTTGACGGGAATCGAACCCGGGACCTCTCAGTCCGCAGGCCGATGCTCTATCCACTGAGCCAAACTGGTTTCAGTGGAAGTTCTATTTTTAATAATTTGAGGAAACTCCATACTGTTTTCCATAGTGACTACACCATTTTGCATTTCCACCAGGAATGTATTAGTGTTTCCATTTCTTCACATTCTCACTAGCACTTATTGGTTTAAAAATATATATTGAATAAGACTTGTCTTCCCAGAAAAAATGCTAGTTGATCATGATTTATTTATTTATTTTTTTGTATATTATTAGAACTAACGATATTTTTTGAAGAATTTTGTGTTTATGTTCATGAGGGATATTAGTTTTCTGATACTGGCTTTACGTAGTTGAAAACTATTCTCTCCTCTTCTCTTTACAGAGAATATTGTGTGATTTGTGTTCATTTCTTTTAGTGCAATGAAGGCTTGGAGAGGGGGAGGGACAGAGGTAGAGTGGGTCAGTGGGGGCGAGGGGGACATCAATAATATTTCAACCATAAAGATATTTTTTAAAGTGGTGGTCCCTTTGGATTATCATGTAAAAATAAATTTAAAAAATGTTTGTTAGGCTATATCTATAAAAATCTGAACAGTTTGCCCTGGCCCCCTGGCTGGTGTTGCTCAGTTGGTTGGATGTCATTCCATGCACAAAAGGTTGCCAAACCCAGTTAGGGCACATGCCAGGTTGCAGGCTCTATCCCCAGTAGGGGATATGCAGGAGGCAGCCAATCAAGTGATGGATGTCTCATTCTCCCATTGATGTTTCTCTCTCTCTCTCTCTCTCTCTCTCTCTCTCTCTCTCTCTCTCCCCCCCACCTCTCTCAGATCAATTAAAAACTTTAATAAAGAAAAAAAATGAGCCTGAGCAGTTATTTTTCTTCAGATAGTTTTAATTACAGAACTATGCTAGTTATCTGTTTTATCTTGAGTGAGTTTAGTTGGCTTGTTTTTTTTGAGGAACTTGTCAGTATTAAGGTGCTAAATTTATATGTGCAGAGATGTGTATAATGTTTTTTTGTGGTTTTTTTTTACCACCTTTTATTATACCAATTTGAAATGTATCAAATCTCTAGGGCCATTATTTTACAGAAAAATCAGGGAATGGATATATTAATGCATTCAGAACAATCTAGATTGTGGAAATCTCTATAGTACAAAATCCGGATTTCTTCAATGAAAAAATTACAAAGAGAAAAAGAGAGAAGGAAAGATACTTACTAATAAAAAGAAACTAAGAAAAACAAACAAGTTAAATGACATATGCACATTATTTGAATTTAAATAAATATGCTTTGAAAAAGTAAACATTTATGAGTAATCAGAAGCATTTGAAAATGACTAGCTATTTTATAATATTTTAAAATTCTTTAGGAGATAATGTTACCATTAAATTGTTTTAAAAATTGAAAGATACACTTTGTGATAAATTTGAAAAATTAATATAATTAAGATTTTAATTATGGACAAGTTAATCTATAAATCAATGCAATGTTAATCAAAATTATATTAGTGTTTTCCCTATGGTATCTGACAAAACTTTTTAGAGAGGTATATACTTAAAAAGTTACAAATAAAATATTATAATGGATCACATTTGTTACAAAACAGTCCAGTGAGGAAAATAAATAACATAAAATAGTCCTGTGAGGAAGAGTGAAAAGTAAATAAAGATACAGTTGAAACAAGATTGGGCATGACTTCATTATTATTGAAATCAGGTACTGCTACTCTTCTCTCTACACTTTCCATTATAAATATCCATTGTAAAATATTGCCATAACAAGTATTTAATAAAAATATTTCAAAATAGGTTTTCAATAACTTATCAAAA
The DNA here is from genome assembly GCF_000327345.1 of Myotis davidii. Taxonomy (NCBI): domain Eukaryota; kingdom Metazoa; phylum Chordata; class Mammalia; order Chiroptera; family Vespertilionidae; genus Myotis; species Myotis davidii. The sequence continues at coordinate 8,863,140 of NW_006286587.1, forward strand.
CTAGTTACTTAAACTATCATAATGAAAATCATACAAATCTCAATAAAATTGTAGACAACTCAAATTTTATACAATACATATGGGATGCAGATAGACTGGAGCTTAAGGAAAATGCATATATTAAAAAAGATTAACAATGAATGAGCTAAACATTATTTTAAATAATTTAGTAAAAGAGTAGCAGAAATTGACCATCACCACCAACAACAAATCAAATGGTTTAGAGTCAATAATGGAGAACAGAAATTGTTAATATACAAAACAATTGTATGTAACCAAAAGCTGATTCTTTAAAAATACTATGAAAAGCTCTGGAAAGATCTAAGAAGAAAAAAATGAGAAAGACACAAATAATATTATAAAAATTAGCTTAAAATCCTAAAATAAATAGAATATTAAAAGTATTTTATGTAAAAAACATTTGAAAGAATTCTAGAAAAATACAAAATATCTTAATTACCTCATTAAGAAAGAGAAACTCTATACAGGCCCATATTCTTTTTCTAGGGACAGACTTTATAGTATTTAGATTTTACTGAACCTTAGGGAACAAATGATCAATGGCATATAAAAGCCATTCCAGAAAATTTTAAATACAGAGATATTTATGTCTTATTTTATGAAACTAGAAAAAGAATATAAATAACATAATAAACAAAAATTACAGGCCAGTATCACTTATGACAAATGATGCAAACATGCTAAATAAAATACTAACAAAATGAATCAAATAATAAATATTTTAAATGTATTGTAAATAAGTTGAGTTTATCTCAGGAAAACAATGTGTTTTTTATTTAAAAAGTTTTGATAAGATAACCACTTATTAATTGTAGCAACAAAAGTTATAAGATGCCAGAAATAGATATAATAAAAAGGGTATAAGACTTTTATAAAGAAAATAAATTGAGACATACTTTGGTTGCCAATTGAAAAATACAATATAATGAAAATGTTTGTCTTATACCCACTAATGAAAATTATAATATTTTCACAGAACTTTAATTTTCATTAAAATTAATATGAACGATTGTAGAAAATAGCCAAGATGGTTTTGAAGAAAGCAAGTTCTTGATATCAAGAGTCTTTATAAAATTAGAGTAATTAAAACATCCCAGGACAAAAAGATGCTTAAATAATTCCCCAAAATATAAAAGTTATAAATGTACTACATTAAAATTTAAAACTTGATTATATTAAATTTAGATAACATTGAAATTAATATTAAGACCTAAATGCCATAAATAAGTGAAAATAAAATTTATTTAGCCCCATAATGGGAGAATATACTGATGATGCATAAAATAGAGAAATAATTATTTTTGAGAATATATAAAGAATTCTTATAAATAAGTGAGAAAAAAAACCAGCAGAATTGAAGAATGGACAAAGATATAGATAGGCAACATGAGAATATGAAAATAAATGGCTACTAAGCATATGAAAAGATACTTAGCAGTTTGGAAATTTTTAAAAATATGTATTTGTGTGTGTATGAGAGAGAGAAAGGAGAGAGAGAGAGAGAGAGAGAGAGAGAGAGACAGAATCCACTGGAAATAAGAAAATTGGAATTTCCATACTGCTGATGTAATCAGGGGTATGCTAGTAGATGTCTGAAAACTGGCTCTCCAGGGAAATAAAAAGCCCAGCTAGTAGCATCGGCTACACAATTTGCCCTTACGTCTACATATCAGGTGTGCCTATTTCAAGCTACGGATGGGAGATGCTGTTACTGAAAACAGAGTTGAGGATAGATGTGTACAATTAGAAGTATAAGACCTAAAGCCTAGTGTTTGAATTTTAAGTATATATGCCATTGATAAACCATAGTTTATAGGAACAGTGGAGAAAAATGTTGTAATTAATCTAAATCTAAATAAATAAATCTTATCATCTAACTAATCTAAATAGGATCATCATAAATCAATAATATTACATTTTCATTATAATACTGTACAGCAGTTGAAATGAATAAACTGGATATACCTAAAGCTATGCATATAAATCTCACAAACATGACTTTAGGTGAACAAATAAAATAGCAATGTGATAGCAGGAATGTAAATTTTATAAAAGCAAAGTCTAATATTATTTATAATAAAATATGAAAACATGGAATGAGAAAGACACGCCAGCTTCTTCGTGGCTATCTCCAAAGAGAGAGGGAAGAGGTAGGAAGGAGATAGAAGCTTGACTTTATTTCTTTTCAGAAATAGAGAAAAGATCTCCAGCCATTGTGGCAAAACTGATTTCAGATCAGGTCAGAGGGCATGTAGTTGTTGGTTGTATCATTCTCTTTCTTTCCTTATGTGTTTGAAATATATCTAGGAGAACAATCCTCTTTGGCCTGAAGATATTACGGTCTCCTGTGATGACAGCAGGAAGCTTGTAGACATGGATAGGTTGTGTAAATACATAGACATGTTCAGTAGTACATGACAGTTAACATGTGTGAAGGCCCTCAAAGGGACAATGGTCACCTGAGGGAACAGGGAGCTTTGCATTCCATAAACTCTATATCTAGTTCCCTTAGCTGGAATGTCTTCTGTGACATGCAGTGGCCCTCAATCTGTGGCATCACTCAGCTCATAAATGGTGATAGTGCATATATTTAAGTGATACCTCTGCTTTCATCATGCACAAGAGCAGGGGATGCCAAAAGGAGCCACCTAAGAGTACCATGGCATGTCAACTGTGAGCCAGCCCAGAGAAGGTGGCAGAAGTCAGGTAAGTCACAATTGTGCTGTTAACTACTGCATTCATTTCCTTTCTTTACGTTGACCAGCTTTCCTGAACTGAATTGAACTGTAGCCTAGGCATCCGCCATTCATTTCAAGGGACTGCCTATCTAAGAAAGACAGAATAAAAATATCCATTTAAAGTTGAAAGCCGTAGTGCATAGATGGCCATTCAGAAATGAGAAATTTTATAGACACGCAGAATGTTCGTTTTAGGGTTCAGAGCTCAGTGATGTCACTCTTCTCTTCTTTTAGGTGGGGAAATCAAAGCCCCAGAGTGATTCCGTGACTTACCAGTCACCAACAGTGGGAGAACATCTGAGAACCCAATCATTTACAAGTTGAGTGACCTTCATGTACTTCAAGAAATCTTTTCATTACAAAATTTCCAGTAAGATTGTTTCGGATTCTCTCTTTCACTCTCTCTCTCTCTTATCCCAAGCTCAAAAAATAAATAAATAAATAAATAAATAAACCTTGAAAACCCCATAGGAGCTGGATTACTGAAGACACTAGCTCTTTAATTATGATGTGCAGTGAGCTGCTTTTACCCTTCACTTACCTCTGAAGTTGGATTGCCTGGTACCTTTGAATGCTCCCTGACAGGTCCCTGTGATTTGTATCAGCTCACAAAATTAAAAAGAAATGCAGACTTGCAGCTCTAATTTGCCAGAATCCTTAAGATCTCTTTTATCATGCCCTGCTGCCGGATGGAAAGCTGCATTCTCTTTAGTGGCAATCTGCTCTAATCATTTTTTATTCAGGTGGCAGGCAGGGTTCAGGCAAAACATGAAAGAGAGTGATTGTGTCTTCGGATGGCTTAAATCACATCACTCAGGCAATTTTGATCCTTTCTTATTTAGCCACATTTAAACAGATTTCTCTTACAGCGTAGCAGACCAGGCCACTGCACAGGATCTAAATAAGGTGTATCAGAAAAGAGTATGGCATTTGGAGTCTGAAGTCGCTCCCTACTAGATGTGTGTGACCTTGGGTTTCTAAATCTCTCTGAATCTCATTTTCCCAGATACAAAATGAGGAATAAAAATGTAGTCATCATTGGATTATTGTAAAGAGAAAATGAGCTTTGAGAATTGTATATAAAAGTGCATTATATTTTATTTTTAACTTTATTTTTTGCTTTATATGGTTTAAAGTGTAACACTACGGTTTTATATATAAAATTTTTAAATTTGCCATCTTGTCTAGAAATCAGTTAAAAACAAGACACACTAAAAATTCCCCAGTAAATATTTAACTGTACACATTCAGAATTATTTTTAAAAAATCAGATTCTGTAATTTTTTTCTTAGTAGTATTCTGTGTTGTGCACATCTAAAACGTAGGCATAAGGCCAAATTGTGTAGTAAGCAATGATCTGCTATCCACAGGATTCCTTTTTTAAATTGATTTCAGAGAGAGGAAGGGAGAGGGAAGAGAGAGAGAGATACATCAATGATGAGATAGAATCATTGATCGGCTCCTCTTGCATACCCCCTACTGGGGATCGAGTCCACAACCCAGGCATTGCCCTGACTGGGAATTGAATCATAATGCTCAACCACTGAGCCACACCACCCAAGCAATCCACAGGCTTTAAAGAAGACTAATTTACTTAAATTATGACATTTATAGGAAATCTATCCCCCCCCCCCGTTTGTCTTAATCTGTTAACTTAGTTATATGTTTCAATGTCCATTGTTTTGTTAGACTCTATGCTAAATGCCAAGGATAATATTTAAGAAGACTAATCCTTGTCTTCAGTGTGCTTCCTGTATACTTAAAGAGATAGAGAAGGAACCAAAAGTGTAAATCTGGAGATATTCATACCCTCCCTCCCTCTTTCCTCCATTCCATCTTCCCAGTTGAAGATTCTTACTTACTAGTTACTTTCACATCTTTTAGTAAAGCCAAAGAAATCCAAATAATATAGAGAAGCTAGGTTAATCATCATAAAAAGACCTGTGTTGCAAATGAAGAAAATGGAAGAAAAAAATTGTGGAGTTTTGCGAGAGAGTACTTGAGAAAAGAGAGAAGAAGATAGCAAAGAGACTAACTTGGCTTTGTCTTTGTTATTCCTGTTGCTTTAAGCACCTCTCATGCATGAGAAAGATATTGAAAGTGAGAGATATTTCTAAAGACAATGTTTTAGCATTGTTTTTTGTTTGTTTGTTTGTTTTTTGTTTGTTTTTTACTTTAAACATACCCACTGGTACCCCTGGTATTTTTGCAAGAAAGTAGTTGTTGCTCTCAACAGTTGTCTGAGAAAGCATTACTCTTCAGAGTCTGGGCCATATAGACCCCCAGTTATAATCCTGACCCAGAGATAAATGAGCAATTACAAGAAGATGAGTAAGTGATTTCATAGGGGAGGTACAAGGTATTGTAGCTAATGATAAGGAAGGCAACTAGTGGATCAAGGAAGGATTCTCAGAGAAATAATATCTAAGCTGGGATCTGAAGGATGAAATACCCACATGAACCTAGACATGGTAGGGATCAGGCAATAGAGCCAGGGGAACAGTAAAATTGCAACAAACTAGTTATTATTCACAATGGCCTAAATAGTGTATGAGAATAAAGGGAAACATATCCTTGTGCATGGCATTTTCTTTAAAATATTTCTCTGGTAAGATCTGAAATGTATCTTGGGGTTTTCTTTAACAAGTTCTCTTTATACCTGTGGAATTGTCATCTTCTCAGTGGCATCGCAATTTAATTGCCTTGTGTGATGTCTTCCACCTCACCTAGGTTTTATCTGTGGGGCCCAGGGCTACGTAGTTCTTGGGGTGGGCTCATGAAATAATAAAACTAATTAATTAATTAGTTATTACTTATTATATCTGCTATAAGCCAGACACTGCACATATTTCATCTTCGATCTTTACAAAAACTCCAAAAGGTAAGACTTTATTTGTCTCAGTTAAGGATGAATAAACCAAAGCTCAAGTTGCTCATTAATTTGCAAAAGAAAATGCATCAAATGGTGACAGAAGCGCCACTGTATTTTACTATACTAGGCTGCTTTAACAGCTATAAAAACTTGGAGTCTCCATTTAGCTGTGGGGTTCATTACAAATGTTAGCCTTTTTCCCCCAACCCCACACCGAAACACTCACCCAGTGCTTTCTGTTTTGCTAGTTGACTTGGACACTCATTTAATAAGAGTAAGAGTAAGGACATCTTAGGAGTTGGAAAGTCTTTGTCACTCACTTATGCATTTTGTGACCTTGGAAATAGTACTTTAATTTTTCTAAGACTTTGCCCCTTACTGGAAAATAGAAATTGAATGGGTATTTTTCTCATGGGTTGTGATTAGAATTACATGTGCTTACTTAGGAGAAGAGTAAATATACCTGACATATAGTCAGCCATCAATGCATTGTAAATTTCCTTTATAGAGTTTATTTTTTAATAAATGATCTTTTTTATTCATATTTATTGTTGAAAGTATTACAGATGTCCTCTTGTTCCCCCTTATTGAGTTTTTAAACCTCAACGCTATTCTAAACTCTCAAATTCAGCCTATTTTTGTACCTTTTTATAGGAAATCTTTGCCCCCATTATTACATCCACACACTTTGCCATTTGAAATGGCTCTCGATTCTTAAATTAACAAAATACCAACTGGTTAGGCGTGTGTATCACATGTACTTGACTATTCATCAAAATAATATAATCTGCACTAATAAAGGAGAAAAATGGTAATTGGCGTACGACACTACCCTTTTCATTGGCTAATCAGGGGGATATGCAAATTAACTGCCAACTAAGATGGCAGTTAACTGCCAACAAAGATGGCGGTTGATTTGCATATGTAGGCACAATGCAGGGAGGCGAAAGGGAAAGCAGGAAGAATCCCCCTGCCACTTACAGTGATCGGAAACACAGTGGGGAGCTAAGAACTGGGGGGCAGGGCAAAGGTGGCCCTGGGGCCGCCTTTGCAATGCCCCCCAGCCATGATCTGAGAATCAGGCGCCTTTGCCGCCCTGGCCAGTGATAGCAGGAAGTAGGGGTGGAGCCAGCGATGGGAGCTGGGCACAGTCGAAGCTGGCAGGCCAGGAAGCTGGGGTCCCTTGCCTGGGCCTAAAGCGGAGCCCACGATTGCGGGGCCCATGCCACTGTGGGTCCCCGCTGCCTGGGCCAGACACCTAGGCCAGAGGCGTTAGGCCTGGGCAGGGGCGGAGCCTGCAACTGCAGGGAGCTGGGGTTCCACTGCCCAGACATAATGCCTTGGCCAGAGGCGTTAGGCCTGGGCAGGGGTGGAGCCTTCAACCGTGGGGAGCTGGGGGTCTCCTGCCCAGGCCTGACACCTCTGCCAGAAGCCTCAGGCCTGGTCAAGGGGCCGATCCGGTGATTGGTGATCAGAGGGTGATGAGGGTCAACTCCTCTGGTCGAGGCATCACGCCTGGGTGGGGGCGGAGCCTGGTATTGGGGGGATATGATGGTCCCCTTGCCCAGGCCTGAAGCCTGGGTCAGAGGCATCAGGCTTGGGCGGGGGGTGGAGCAAGCGATCAGAGGGAGATGGGGGTCCCCTGCCCAGGCATGATTCCTGGGCCAGAGGCATCAGGCCTGGGCTGGGGGCAGAACCAGTGATGGGGGGAAATGAGGGTCCCCTGCCCAGGCCTGACACCTCTGTCAGAGGCGTCAGGCCTGGGCAAGGGGCCTATCCTGCGATTGGAGGGTGATGGGGGTCAACCCCTGAGGGCTCCCAGTATGTGAGAGCGGGCAGGCTGGTTTGAGGGACACTCCCCCACACACACACCCAGTGCACGAATTTCATGCACCGGGCCCCTAGTATAAAATAAAATAAAAACATCAAAATTTCCTTATCTCTCCTTTCCAAATGAAAACTCCTTTGTTCTCCCAAGACCCCTATGGTGGAAATAATCAAAAGATTATTGCTGACACTTGAATTTATGTCCCTTTACACAGGAGATGACTACAACTCCACTAGAGGCTTGATTCAGTTCTGAGTCCCCATTATCTCCTCCACCCAGTAAATTATCAAAGGGTCAGTAAAGGGAGGAAGTACACATAAAGAGAACATTGTACCTTTAAGAAACATCTCCCTGCCAGCGCCTTTCAGGCAGTTGATTTTGATCTGAAGAGTGTGCTGTCTCAGAAGAACGCAGGATGCAGAGCAAACATCACAGTAAATGACATGAGAATCGTCGCTCTGTACCCTGAGCGCCAAGCTCAGGGCCCAGGCACATCTCTCTCAGGATGCTCCAGAGGAACTGCCAAGTCTAACAGAGCCATATCGCAGATGAATCGGAGAATCTTTCTCTTCCTG
>NW_006286587.1:8871193-8886767 GCF_000327345.1 Myotis davidii
ACAAGACCAAGTGGAAGATGCCTTGTGGGGCTGAGGGTTGGTGCAGAATGACAGTAAACGGCCAACATGACTCAGGAACAGAGTGACAGGTATTTTTGTCCTGGGCAAAACTTCCCAGAGGAAACACATGTGCACATCCAAGTGGGGACTCCAACATCCGGGAAATAGAATTAAAAGTTAGCTTTGTGAAAGGTAAGAAAATGTATAGGAGGCATTAGGTAAGTTTTCCCAGAAGCAGAGCCTGAGATGGCGATTCCAAGGCATGTAGTTGATTGAGGAAAGGCTCTCAGGAGAGGAGGAATCAGGAAAGTAGAGCGTGGCAGGAGGAAGAGTTGAGCAAGGGTGATGTCTTCTCTGGAGATTAACCTCAGCCTCAGTGCACATTGTACACTAGCGATCCCAAATTTACATCTGCAATTAGTACTTCCACCCTGATATCCAGACTCACACAGCCAACTGCTTACTAGATATTCCAAAAGAAATCCAGGTGAGTGACAGCACTCTTGCTTGAAAGACCCTGACATAGATATGCTTCCAATGCCTGTCAATTCCTTGACTTCTTTTCCTTCAGGGATCCTGTCCACTACCCCACCTCAGCCAATCACACCCATGGCCACACCCCACACATTATTGACACAGCCTTCATGACCTCCATCTCAAGGATCTCTCGCTCCCTTTTCTGGCCATCCTTTCTAACTAGCCCTGCTCCAACATTCTTTGACCCCTTACTCAACATCTATACTCCTTTGCTCCTACCACCTATTCACTGTCCAAAAATTCCTCATGACTTTGCATCTCTTTATGTGGTTTAAACTCTAGCATCAATCATTAGAATTGCTCCCTTGGATATACTTTCAACTCCTTTGTTTCTTTCTTGCCTTGACCTATTCACTTGGCAAAACTCCAGCTATAATTAAATTAGATTCTCCACCTAGTCATCTTATATACCCATTTAGCTGAGCACAGCTGGTCTTTCTGGTTGCCTAGCAATAATGTCCTACTTGCCTAGTCCATTTACTCTCCTGTTCTCTTAAGCATCTTTTTCATGCTTTCTCCTCTCTTCTCAAGCTTTCAATACAACTTTCCTGTTCTCACATCTGATGATTTATCTTCTTGTTTCAGTGAGAATAGAAGCATTCAAAAGAGAACTTGCACGAACTCCCACCATCACATTTACTCACTTACCTGTGTCCATGCCCTTTAATTCTATTTTCCCCTCTGTTACTCTGTAATGCTTAGATTTTCAAGGAGGGCTAAATTGTACCCTTATGTTCTATATTCCATCCCCTGAAAAAAAATGAGGGAATTATCTTCCTTTTCTCTTGCTTCATCAACTTTTTCCTCTCTACTAGATATTCATTATAGTATACCAATATGCTGTTTTTTCCTCCAACTGAAAAATAAAACTTTCCACCCCTCCCCCTTCTTCTCTTCCCTTTATAGTTAAACTCCTTTCAAAAGTGTCCAATACTCTGTGCTCATTCCTCATTATCTTAAACCTACTCTCATAAGGCTTTTTCTGTACTGCCCACCAAGGTCAAAATGCTCTTGTCAATGTAGCAGTAACCTCCACAGTGTTAAACCCTATGGTGGTTCCTTGGCAAGTATCAGTCAACACATTGCATAGCTGATCATTCACTTCCTCTTGCAACCCTTTCTTCACTTGGCTTCCACGACTTTACACATTTAAGGTTTCTCTTCTCTGTTATTGGCAGCTCCTTAGCCTCTTGAACTTGTTTCCTTGCCTCTCTCCAATCTCTTAGCATTGGAGAATCATAAGGCTCAGGATTTGCACCTCTTCTCTATCCCTCTCCACTTGCTCTCTAGTGACCCCATTCAGTCTCTTTGTTTTAAAAACATCTCTATACTCATGATCCCAAGTTAATATCTACAATTAGTACTTCTACCCTGAAATCCAGACTCAAACAGTCGACTGCCTACTGGACTGTACACCCGGATAGCTAATAACTATGTCAAGAACTCATATGTCAAGAACTGTCCTCCTGAGGTTCCTCCAATATGTCAAGAACTGTCCTCCTGAGGTTCCTCTAATCTCCAGCCCTGCTCCAGTCTGATGACTTTCCATCTCAGTAATGCAAATGCAATCCTTCCAGTTGCTCAGACAAAATACTTGGTATCATTTTGTCTGAGCAACTGGAAGGATGGGATTTTGCTCACATCTCAAACCCATGCCATCAGCAAATTCTGTTGGGTCTAACTCCAAAACACCCAAATCACACCATTTCTCACCATAGCCTGTACTTCCTAACTAGCCCAGGTCATCATCATCTCTTAGCTAGATTCATTTCATAGCTTGCTAACTGATTTCTAAGAATGTAATGGTGGGCCCTTTTGCCTGTGCTCAACAGAGGTGACAGCTTTTTCTGATTTTTAAACAAATCAGATCATGTCACATCTATGCTCAAAGCCTTCCTATGGACCCCATTGTCCCTGGAGTTAAAACCAACGTCATAACAATGGAAGACTTTGGTCAATTTTTAAAAATGTTTCCATTCTGGGCTCTGCATACTTAAGCCTCCTTTAAATGGCCAGTGCCTTTGTGAGAATGAGACTGTTCTGATTCCCTTTGGCTGACCAGAGCCCTGTATCTTACAACTTAGCAAGTAGAGGCTGGCTGGCTGGATGACAGCCCCCACTTTCTCCCTTGGCTGGCATCTTTATCCAGTGCACACACTGCACAGCTGTTTCACCTCTACCCGGCAGTCTGGTGCCTCCATGATCTCTAATTCCCTACCACTCTCTCCTGCATTTACTCTGCCCTGGAAACAACTGTTTTCTCTGTTGTTCCTTGAACTTGACAGGCCTGCTTTCATCTCAGGGGCTGTTTCCACTATCTTAACCTCTTTCTCTAGGTATTATCTATCAGGTTCACTCCCTTACCTGCTCCAGGACTTTGCTCAAATGTCAACTTCCCAGTGATATCTTCCTTGGCTCCCTTTTAAAAATTGTACTAATTTCTTCCCCTACTCTGTATCCCTTTTCTTATTAAAAATTGTTTTCTCCATAGCACTTACGATCTAACACTGCATGTTAACACTTAAGATTTTTATGTGTTTCACTACACCTTCCACCTGAAGATATGCCCCATGAAGGTAAAATACACACAGACACACATGTATTTTTATGTTGTTTTTGTTGTTAAGTTCTGTTTCCCAAGAACCTAGAGTTCCACCTGTTACATAGTAAGCATTCAAATCTGTATCATACATGCAGAGGCATTTTTGATATAAAAGATATACTACTTTTTTCTCTGACCCACTCTCCTTCACTCAGAAAAATTTTCTCCTTCGTATTCTAGTTGTGCCTGAATATATTTTCTTGTACTCTGTCAAATGCATCTTTCCTATCTGCCACATACACCCGTTGACTTCACTCATATATTTCTCTTCTGTTTCCCAAAGGGGATTCCTAAATAAAACACTCACATGAAATGATTAATTCGGGGGAAGCTTCTACTATGTAAGTATTATCTCAGTAAACAATGAAAATGAAGACATTTAATTTTTTAAACCTAACACATACATCTGTTTATGAGTAAAAATCCACATAGACAATGGGAAATATAAGCAAAATGGTGTTTGAGGATGATTTCAAAATGGCAAGCAACCCTAGTTAACAATGAATACAATGTGTTTTTTGTTGTTGCTGATTTATAATTAAACATAAAGCAGCTCTAATCGACTTAATAGGCATTTAACTGAAATTCATTGGCTTCAAAGACACTTAAAAAGAAGAGTGTTTCTTCCTCACAGTGTTACATTTTTCTCTTTGGCTGTAAAATATTAAGCAGGAAAAGTGAGCTTGCTCTTTATTATCTTTGGCAAATACCATTTTCTATTTTGTCAAGTGGCTGCAATGACATTCTCTTGGTAACACCTCTGGCCTTGCAAAATTTGGCTTCACTTTCTTGATCTCTTTATGTATTTACAACAAAATAAACAGGCTGTGTTTGTAGGAATATGTCATCTGTTTCTCTTTCTTTGAGCTCAGCTGGGGAACAGGAAGTGAAATCAGGTTTTGGAGGAAGAGCAACAGCGCCATTTGCACAGCTGCAGGCATGAAAGAGAACAGCTGGGCCAGGTTATGTCTCAGGTTCTGAGCTTCTTAACCTCAAATTGAGGCCAAGAAATAAAAGATAAGAGGCTGTGAGATGCTATGGTGTGGGCCTACAGGGGTGGGCAAACTTTTTGACTCGAGGGCCACAATGGGTTCTTAAACTGGACCGGAGGGCCAGAACAAAAGCATGGATGGAGTGTTTGTGTGAACTAATATAAATTCAAAGTAAACATCATTACATAAAAGGGTACGGTCTTTTTTTTTTTTTTAGTTTTATTCATCCGGCCCGCGAGCCATAGTTTGCCCACGGCTGGCCTAGAACCTAGTGTGTTGGTTATAAAATTCATAACATGGCCATGATGTGTCAAAGCCATACCTTTCAACAAGTTCAAATAGCAAGCCTTTAAAGCTATTTCTGAGTTTCAGAAAGCCACTACTGTCACAGTGGTTCAACCATCCAGGGATGGAAAACATTCTCTCTACACCTGTCCTGGGAAAACAGGTATTCCTTACCTAACCAGGTGCAAGCTTGCACAATAATAATAAAGACCTTAAAGCATCTGATTTCTGGCTCCTAAATAAAATATCAGTCAACTGAACACAGTTGATACTTTTGATTGATAGCAATTTACATAAGTGCTACCTTCTTCTGTTAGGGCTTTTAGCATATTCAAATAGTATTTCTTGAGTCCATCTAGGAAACAAAATATGTTATCAACTTTTTAAGGAGACATATGCCTTTTCAAATAAAAAAAATAATTGTTCTCTAATTTGAACACATTGGGTGTCGATTTTGTCTTGACTATCAACCCTCCTATACTAATCACCAAACTTAAAGACATTTTGAATCAGAAACATCAATTAAACAACAGGCTCTGATTTTGTGCTGTTGTTAATCCTCACCAGAGGATATTTTTTCCATTACTTTTTATTGAGAGTGGAAGGGAGGGAGAGAGGGAGGAAGGGAGAAAAAAGAGAGAGGGAGAGAGAGAGAGAAAGAAAAAGAGGGAGAGAAATGTGAGAGAGACCCATTGATTGGTTGCCTCCTACGTTTATCTTGATCAGAGCTCAGATCAAACCTGTAACCCACGCACCTGCCTTAGACCGGAATTGAACCACTGAGCCGTAGGTATGCAACCTGATGCTCTAACCACTTAGAAACACTGGCCAGGGCCAGGCTGTGATTTTTTATTGTCAAATTCAGCTGCTGGAAAAAGAGCACAAACAGAAACCCAACTATTCAGCTCTTATTCCTGACCTGCCTATGAAGGTGAGGAATTGGGCCACTTTCTTCAAGGTTCTTTTGCTTCTGCCAAGGTGATGGGGTTTGTCAGACCTAACCGATTCCCTTTTCTGTAAGCCAGCAAAGCTGGTTCACATCCTTGTCAATTATAAGTGGTGATGGTGTTATTCTTTTCCAAAAAGGTTTTCTTGGCTAAGTTTGCAGGATACTGCATACATCTCTTGGGAGACTTCATAATGATACCTAGTATATTATAGGTTTTGAGAAATCCTATAACATTTATTGAATTTTGTTTAGCCCTAAAATTCTCACACTTTACTGACTAAGATGGGACATGTAAGACTCAGGCTTTTACTCAGAGTAGGATGAGAAACTATTGGAAGGTTTTGAATGGAGGAAGGACATCTACATGTATGAAAACCTAAGAGACCGTTATAACCAGTCGACTGAACAATCATCAACCAAACAACCGTCGACCAGTTGCTATGATGTGCACAGACCACCAGGGGGCAAACTCTCAATGCAGGAGGTGCCCCCTGATGGTCAGGGTGCTCCCCCAGCCAAACTCCTACAGTCCCTCCCCACAGACTGAGTGAGATGGCCCCGATCGGCCCTGATTGGCCTCGATCACCTGCTAGGCTGAGGTACTCCACCCTTGCATGAATTCTTGCACCGGGCCTCTAGTAATTTATCCTATATAATAAAAGCTTATTATGCTAAGTGTTGGTCATCCGGTCAGCCATTTAACCAATCAAAGCATGATATACTAGTACTAATGATATGCTAAGTCTGCACAACCGCTCTCTATGACATGCACTGACCACCAGGGGGCAGACAGTTGACCAGTCGACCAGTCACTATGATGTGCACTTACCACCAGGGGGCAGATGCTCTGACTGGTAGGTTAGCTTGTTTCTGGGGTCTGGCCAATCGGGACTGAGTGAGACCAGCCAAATATGCCCTGGAGCCCTCCCACGTTCCCTCCCTGGCTGGCCAATCTCGCTTGCCCCTCCCTGGACCTGATCATGCACCAGTGGGGTCCCTTGGCCTGCCCTGCGCCCTCTCGCAATCCGGGCTGAGGGACCCTCCCCACCTTGCCCCAGTGAATGATTTCATGCACCGGGCCTATAGTAATTTATAAGGCTCATCTGACTGCTGTGAGATGGGTCTGAAGCGGATATGCAAAGACAAATGTAGGAAGATGGTTAGAAGGGTATTACAACAACACAGGTGAGCAAACAATGTTAATTTGAACTAGGTGGCAAAAGTGTCAATGATGAGAGGGTATTGCTGTCCAGGTGCATTTGGAAGACTGAGCTTTTAATAGTGGCTGACAGATAGGGTGTGGGTATGAGAAAGAGAAGCTAAGGATGACTCCAGTGTTTTAGCCCTGAGCAAATGGAAGACTAGAAGGAGATGACTGAGGCATTTGGGAGTAAATCACGAGTGTCATTCTAGAGATATTAAGTTTAAGATTACATTATTAGACATTCACTGAAAGCCAAGACACTCTGTGGTATACCCTCTCTGAATGTGAATTGGTTCAGTGCAATAGTTCTCAACCTTGGCTCAAAGAAACTTAAAAGTTCCATGACCAGTATAATCTTAAACAAATTATATTAGAATCTCTGGGGTGCTTGAATGCATTAGCATTCTCAAAACCCTCAAAGTGTAGTAAGGGTTGAGAACAATGGGAACAGTGGCACCAGAGGATTCTGGGTTTGGGTGGTCATGGAACACTCATAGGGACAGGATGGTTGTGCTTCCTGGTTGTAAAAAACAAAAAAACAAACAAACAAAAAAACTGGAAGTAAGACAGGTACTACTGCAAGGAAATAGGTAATTTCTGGATTCTCTCTGATCTTCAGGAACTTTTGCTTCACATTCTCCAAGTTCATGTAATGTCTGACCTTCTTGCTTAAGCCACCTTGTTTTGCACATTCTTTACTTAAATTAGGCAGCATGTATGGTGCATGGATGTCCTTCTGCCTCAGGACCTGAGCCTTTTCTGCTGATCTCTTGAGACCTGTGATTCATTATTGAACTACCTGAGAATATAGGAGCACTCCAGAGCCTCCCTCACAGCACAGCCAGCAGCACCTACAGTTGAAGTTAATCTAAAAGCAGTAGGAATTCAACAACACTGGATGGAGCGATGGTGGGAGAACTTCAAAGTGAGATAGTTTAAGGGGTTTTCGGTCATGGTGACCAGGTCCTTAGGAAAAAGGCAGAGATATCCCTCAGTGAAACCCACACATGCATGTACCACTTGCTGACGAGGTTCCTCATATAAACAGCATATACATACATTCAACACACACACATACAACAGACAGGCTATCCACGTACACAACATGCATCATAGATGCCCCATCATATACCAACATGCCTTTCATCCACCACCCCTATCATAGCAAACCTCTCAGGAAACAGTTTCAATGGGTTATTCATGTTGTAGATAATAAAGGTTAAGTTTTTTATTTACTTTCTGTCCCCTCCCCCCCAAATTTATAATTTAACTGATAAGCTTTGGACTTTCGGGTCTCATAATGCTGGGAAGGAAAGAGTCTGGAAGACAATGTGACTTTCCCTGAAGTCACATTATTTAGGTACCGATGTAGCCTGTTTACCTTCAAAGTCACTCTTGAGTGAGGAGGAGATTGAAGTGGAAGAAGATCCTCAAAGCCCCTTTGCCCAGGGGATAGTTTTATCTAAGGTGCTATCTATTCCAGCCAGTGGGCAAACTCCGGCCTGCTGGCCGATCAGGCCCGTTTGAAATGAATAAAACTAAACAACAAAAAAAAGACCGTACCCTTTTATGTAATGATGTTTACTTTGAATTTATATTAGTTCACACAAACACTCCATCCATGCTTGCCCTCCCGTCCAGTTTAAGAACCCATTGTGGCCCTGGAGTCAAAAAGTTTGCCCTGAGGAAAACCTCTGAGGTGACAGATTCCTCTCCCCAAGAGTGGTAGATGCTATGAATGAATGTCTGCTCACACCCCATGTGTCCTTACCAGGTCTGTGCACAGCAACTCATTCCCTAAACTGAGGGCTTCCTCTGGATTAAGCAGCCCATTCTGCCTGCAGCAAGCTGGAGATTCCAAGGAGCTGACACCACCAAGAAAGCAGCTCTCCATCTATGACTGGCGGGAATGGCTGTCCCTTCTTTGAGTGGGATAATTCTGATGCATATTCTACTCAGGGTTTCTAGTATTCTCCATTGGGATTGAGCGTACAGTGGTGACCGGCTTGATAACAGATTTTCTTTGGCTGCTTTTCTTTCTCATCTCACTTTCCCATAACCTACCAATATTTTCTGGGCTGAACCCTGGGAGAAACTATTTGTATTTAAATTCTTTGTCAGGATCAGCCTCCGGGGAGAGGCTATGTTAAAACACCAAGAAACTGTAAATGACAAAAGATGGACGGAGATCAGAGTCACAAATATGTTTGTAAATCTGCTCTGTTATTTAGATTTTTCTTTACAAGCACAATTTGGGGAATTTGCCTCTCTGCTGGGGTAGGAACCAGAGTGACCGTGTAAAGGGGAAGCAGATGCACTCAGCCTGCGGCCTCACACATCTGCTGGATAAACAGTGACAATAATTTTTAGGAGGGAGACAATAAAAAAATCCACATAAAACTTTTTATTGTGCAAGTGACACTGGTTGTTATAGTCAGCAATCAGAAACCTACCCCGAGGACAGAACTTTTCTGCCTATTAATGTGGAGAAAGTGGGTAGCCTGCTTCCCAAGTCTCAGAGTGTAACATTGGAGATGCTAGGATTCATTCCAAAGGAGTTATATTACCAGCAGAACATAAGAAAGCTGTAGCAACTGAGTGTTTGCAGGAAAGATAATAAAATAAAGTCCAAGCATTTCAGAACTCTTGGGGAAAATTGAATCCATGGGAGTTGAAATATAAAGGGCTTGGGGAAAATATACAGTCTTTTTTACAGAAGATAGGAAAAGAATGTGTTCCTCCATTTTATGAAGGGTAGGGACTTTTGGACCTAAAGATGCTGCTGAGACCATTTCCAAACATACAAAAAGTATTTCTTTAATCAGAATCCACAGGTTTTGTATTTATAATCAGTTCTAGCTCAAAATATTTCCTTTTGCGTGTGGATAGATGCCAACACATGAATGCAATTTGTAAAGAGTCCCTATGGAAGATAACCAGCCTTCTCCTCTACCTGCTCCCATTGCTCGACTTCTTCAGTGTTGATGCCACCTCCTTTACAGACAGACTCTATGGGGGCAGCCAGAGTGCCCACATCTTCATCCACTCCATACTCTCCACCCTCACCCAGTTCAAAGGGCTCTGCACCATTCCCTGGGTGTGAAAGACTTTTGAATGGATTAGGGGTTAGTTTTACTATATGATAAGCACTAGAGCTTAAATAATTTTTTGTGGAGTATCCTGATATATTAGTTCAGATAACTCAACCAAAGTGTTGTAACAAACACCAGCATCTGTAGTGGTCTTACCCCTTGAATCTTGATGTTTAACAAAATGAAAACTTCTCTCTTGCTTATCTCTCAAGCTGATGCATGTCAGCAGGTAGGCAAATGGGGATCATTTCTGAGGTCATTCAGGGACCCAGGCTCCTTCCATCTTTTGGTGCCACAATCCCTTAAGATAAGGGTTGGAAAACTATTTATTTATTGACTTTACTTTTGAGAGCAGCTTTGGGTTTGCAGAAAAACTGAGCAGAAGGTACAGAGATTTCCCATATTCTTTTGTCTTCCAAACATACATACCTCCCCACTATCAATACCCTCCACGAGAGTGGTGGCTTTGTTACAATCAGGAACCTACATTGATTGACACATCGTAACCGCCCAAAGTCCATAGCTTACTCAGGGTCACCCTTGATGTTGTACCTTCTATGGTTTTAGACAAATGTATCAGGACATGTATTCACCTTCATAGTGTCATAGTTTTCACTGCCCTAAAAATCCCCTGTGCTCCACCTTGTCATCCCCACCTCCCAGCCTCCCTATCCCACGCAAGCACTGACCATATTACTGTCTCCATATTTTCTTTGTCAAAATGTCATGTAGTTGGAATAATACAGTATGTAGCCTTTTCAGATTAACTTTTTTAATTAATAAAATACATGTAAGTTTCCTCCATTCTTTTTAAGGCTTGATAGTTATAAATAATATTCCAACCCTAACCAGTTTGGCTCAGTGGATAGAGCGTTGACTGTCAAACTGAAAGGTCCCAGGTTCGATTCTGGTCAAGGGCATGTACCTTGGTTGTGGGCACAGCCCCAATAGGTGTGCAGGAGGCAGCTGATCGATGTTTCTCTCTCATCGATGTTTCTAACTCTCTATCCTTCTCCCTTCCTCTCTGTAAAAAATCAATAAAATATATTTATTTCAAAAGAAATAAATAATATTCCATTGTCTGGTAGTACCACAGTTTATTTATCCAAATGGCATTTTGGATGCTTCCAAGTGTTTGGCAATGAAATTATTTTCAAAAGGTCAGAGAGTAAATATTTTCATTTTTATTAGTGATACAATTTCTATTACAACTACAGCCATTATAGTTCAAAATCTTGCAAAAACAATATATAAATAATATATATAGATAAATGGATTTCTGATTATAAACATTGGGTTAAAAGGGTACAATCTTTATATAGGAGTAATAAATATTTTTTAAAGTTTATAATTTTTACTTATTTTAATGGACATTGGTCTTCCCCAAAATTGTATCAAATGAAAGAGACTTGATTGCTGTCATAAGCTTGGCTAATAAACCAAGTTTTGTTTCCTTATGTAGCTCTAGAGAATAATATTATCCAATACAGGGTTAATTTCTCTTCAGTAATTCCTCAGAGTGATTATTTTCATGGAATCTGATAATAGAAAGTAGTTATTTTATACCATTCAAAGTCTAAAGGATGACCATGTTTAGTAGTTATTAGCAAAGCCAAGGGGCTAAAAGGATAAGAAAAAAAATTCCATCAGAAACTCTTGCAATGAAGAAAAGAAAAAAATGCACTGTGATTGTTCTGGTGTCTGATTTGGGTCAGAAAAAGCACAAACCAAAGAAATAAATCTAAAGCACTCTTCATTTGTCAGCCTTTAAGCCTTCTAATGAGGCAGAGCTGTGCAGGTAAATCTAAAATTGTAATAAGGCAAAGATAAAAACATATAGCACTGAAGCTGCAGTGCCCTTCAAAATCACCCTGAAGCCTTCAATTTATCCTGATTGCTCTTGATTTGGGGTGTGCTCGGTATACTTTGACAGCTTCCCACTGCATTGTGTATCTCAAGCTTCCATTTCTTTATTATCCTCCAGCTCTCAAAGCTTTCCTGTCTTGCCTCCCATCCATCCCATCTGCTAAGGACAAAGCCAGGCTAAAACCTGCTGATGGGCCTATGGCACTACAGTGATTTGACAATGAGTAAGAATGGATATTACCTGCTAACTCTTTATTTCAGCCAGGAGATAATTGCATCATGCCTTTCTGGAAAACATTATCCAAAGGTTTTACAGAAATGCATTCCAAGGAACATTTCTCTCACGAGAGGCACTATCACTTACTTTTTGGAAATGCTGCATATAACCTTCCATTTTCTGAGAGCCACAGTGAGCATTAGCTTGTTAAAGGCTCAGATATATTCAGGCTAAAAATAGTATTTGCTATAGGTATTTTATCCAGATTTATTTTAACTTAGTGGATTCTAGTTCTGTTTGGATTTTTGTTGTTGTTTCTGCTTTTATAGTTGTTTTCATATAAAACCTTTAATATTTCTGAAACCTCAAGTATTTCTGGAGATTCTTCCTGAAACTAAAAGTAACACCAAAAGTGAGATACTCTGTTATTCATATACACAAATAAGAGGAGGCCTTTGGGATATTCATCTAGGTGGAAGCTGAGAGTCCACCTACCTACAAGTGATCTGGCTCATGCTCATTTCCAAGCCTACTCGAGATTCCCACCACTTACCGTTGGTGTTGCCAATGCATTATTTCCCCAAAGGCAAGAGAAGCATTGAAAATAATAGAGTAGTTTCTGTAGCTTTACTAAAATCCGAATTTGAACCATAATTTCTGACATTGTTCTGCATCCGATGTGGCAGAGGTATTATTTTTTTGTAACAAAAAATAATTTATTATCTAAGAAACTCAGATTATCGAGCAAGCCTGCATATTTAGAACAGAATGACTGTTGGTGGCTTATACAAATACCTGTAGCTATAGGTGATTAAAACACATAGGCCTTTAGCTACAGTGCTTATTTAAACACAAGAATCCTAATCTACTGAAAGTGGATGCTAAATTGTATATTTGTAATAGTGCAGAAGAAATGTTATTTTAGAACAGAGCATTAAAGTCACTAATGAAAAGATATGCAGGAGAATAAAACTGGAAAGTTCAGCAGTGACTTCAAGATTACCTTTATGAATGCAATGTAGTAATTATTTTCTAATACATTGTATTGCAGGGTGGCACATTAAAAAACCGAAATCCCTGAACTTGAGAGTCTTTCTCTGATTACATCTCAAATGGTAGCATCCTCCTCTCATTACTCTAAATCCCTCTTTCCTGCTTAATTTTTCTGTAGAAGATTATCACAGTTTTCATAACATATATTTCTTGCTTGTTGTCTATCTTTCTTTCCTCATAATAAAATAAGAGCTGCATGAGAGCCCAGTCTTGGTTGTGTTCACTGCTTGGCACATAGTAGCCTATAACAAATACTTATTGAATTTATGAACACAAGTATTAGACCATTCTTCTACTGGTTTTGTTTCTAGAAATAACATACCGATCCAGTCCTTCAATGAGCAAGTAAGTGAATGTATTTGGTAGAGAAAATGAAGTTATGCTCATGATTTCATTTCCTCCTTTCTCCTTTAAGCTCTTCAACCTTTTGGTTTGTGCCAATTATTTTAAGATAATTTGGGATTTTCAGTGTATTGTTCTGTCAGGGTACTTGGCAAGTTTGAGCTTAAAAGGATAAGAAGAGGAGTTTTACAAAGTAATTGCCATTTATTGTCAGCAGAAACCATGACTTGGCCAGAGAAAGCAAGTATGCTATTGGATTATAGTTGTTATTATAGAGATTGTTGAAGCATATACAGATAATTCATTGGTATAA
This sequence comes from Myotis davidii, assembly GCF_000327345.1. Lineage (NCBI taxonomy): Eukaryota > Metazoa > Chordata > Mammalia > Chiroptera > Vespertilionidae > Myotis > Myotis davidii. Next base: position 8,884,646 of record NW_006286587.1, read on the forward strand.
CTATAGATACCTTTTTGTTTGTATTGACTGACTCATTCTCCAATCTTTGGTGTTGTTATGATCAGGCTCAAATCTCTATGCATGTTAACTGGACCACCTGGAACATTGTCCTAAGCTAACTGAGTTGCAGTTACCTCATTTATACATAGAGGTAATAATAGCCACTGCTTGGGATTATTATAAAGATTAGAAATAAAATATAATAGAACCTAAATTTGATAGACACGCACTAAAGGGTCATTGAATCAGCATATTTCATGAACTTTGTATTAGTTTTCTAGGGCTGCAGTAACAAAGTGCCACCAATTCGTAGCTTAAAACAGAAACTAGTTATCTCATAGTTCTGATGACTAGAAGTCTATGTTATGTTGACTAGAAGGCCATGTTCCCCCTGAAACCTGTAGAGGATAATCCTTACTTGACTTACTAGATCTGGTGGTGGCTGTCAATCCTTGCCATTCCTAGGTTTGCAGTTTTATCAGTTTAATCTCTGCTTCTGTCTTCACATGATGTTTTCCTGAGTCTATGTCTTCACATGACCATCTTCTCCCCTTGTGAGGTCACCAGTCATATTGGGTTAAGGGCCCACCCTAAAGTCCTCCTTTTTACCTAATTATAGCTGCAAAGACCTTATTTCCAAATAAGGTTAGATGTACAGGTACCAAGCATTAGGATTCAATGTATCTTTTGGGGCAATGCATAACAAATTCATCCTAATTTGCAAATCTCTTCTCAGTCCGCTGCCTGCATTTTTAGCTCTTCTCTAATCCTTTACAACTCACCTACTTGTTGACACTGCAGTTCATTTTCAACCCAGAAAGAAAAGAACTTTCTGATTTGGAGAAAAATGCAAGAACAGCAACTTCCTAACTTTCAGAAAGAATAAGGGAGCCTGACACTGCCAGGCCCTAAAAGCTGAACAGCTTGAAGAAAAAGATTTAAAGCTCCGAAATATCAAAGAGCCTATGGAATACTGGAGGTGGAAAGAACAATCCTAAAAACAGTAAAACATAAATAAATAAAGTTGGATTGGGTTCATTGGCTTCACTCCCAGGGCAAAATTATCCTCTCTTTTCCAAAAGTAGCATTTAGCACACCATTAGTTTGGAATGGCTATTTGTCTTTGTGAAATACATTATTTTTATAGCTATGGCAGAAATTGACACACAATATTACATTATTCTGTGTTTCCACTCAGATACACTCAGGTAGGGTTGTAGTCATGATGGGCCTTTTGAGGCTGATCTAACCTGTACCCTTCCCCAAACAAGGTCATTTACCTGCCTTCTGTGATAGTCATTTTCTCATCTGGTTCCCAAACCCAAGTATTATTTTTATATTCTATATACCTTTTCTGATAAGGAAATGAATAATTGCCATTTTACACATAGAAAAATTCCCTATATATAATCTCATTGCTTTAAGAAAATCCATTATCTATCTTATGAAACCTTGATGTGTAGTGACTTTCTAGTGCTTCATTGTCTGATGTATAATTGTTTAAGTCAATGTCTTTTTATTGCCCATTTACGTTATTGCCACTTTTTTCATTCTTATAAAAATTGCTATAATGACCATCCTTGTGCCCAAATTGTTGTGTGCATTGTAGCATTATATCTATTTTCATATCCTCAGTTTCAAAAATTTTTAGAGCCCAACAATCAAAATATTTACTTTTTTTTTTCATGGAACTATAGTAATCTTGAAGGAGGAAATGAATACAATTGTAGACAGTCTGGTCTGGATGACTGACCTGTTCTTTTGTAGTAATCCATATCTGGAGGCATTAATAGGGTAAAAACAGAAATATTTTGCTTCAATATTCTTAGGCCTCTTCCTACATGTGGTACCATTATAACTAGCTAGTTATTAATAATAGGAAAGAAACAAAGAAGGAAGGCTAGACATTATAGGCATGTCATTGGGCAGCTTCACCAGGAAGCTGCAGTTTCACAATCTCCAGGGAACCACCTACCCATTCCTTGAAGATTACTGGGGGGAGGGGTCCAATAAAGGGAAGATAGATACATGCACAGTGACGTAGGGGTAACATAGAGAAGGTACTTTTCTATCAGTCACACCTGGCAACAGAGATCATTGGCCAGAATGGGTAGAGACAGAG